>NC_091762.1:69176174-69478638 GCF_029378745.1 Bos indicus | reverse complement strand
TAAGTCAAGCGATTACTGAAGTTAACAATTTAAGACAAATACTAACACTGAAGTATAAGATGATGATGGTAAGTATAAAATTAATATTTTTAAAATATTCATTTGTATTTTAATGACACACCTAAATAAGAAAGGGCCTCATTCAGAAAACATTCTGGATAAGAAGTTTATCTGTTGTGCCTACTCTGAATTCTAAAATCTTCAAATTTTCTTCCCTACCATCTCATTCAAATACTATCTTTAATACTATTTGGAAAATTATTTTTGTATTACAAGTGATAGCCAAAAGGATTAAAGAATAATTGAACCAATATTGTAAGATAAATTATATATAGACAAATAACTTAGAATATGTTTTTACTCTTCATGAGACAAGCCAGGGTCATGGTCTTGGTATCAACTGTAAGAAAAACAGTTATATTTATGTGAACTCATCATCCTAAACCATACAACTGAAAATAACACATTGTTCCATTGCATCAGATATGGAGGTATTTGACTGTTTCAGTTTTCACAAAGGTGTCTGAAAATTACACATGCAGTGTATGATATCCAACTCTGCTTCAAATGTATCCGACTCTGCAACCCCACGGACTGTAGCCTGTCAGGGCCCTCTGTCCATGGGGATTCTCCAGGCAAGAATACTAAAGTGGGTTGCCATGCTCACCTCCAGGGGATCTGCCCAACCCAGGGTCAAATCTAGGTCTCCCGCATTGCAGGTGGATTCTTTACCATCTCAGCCACCAGGAAAGCCCAAGAATACTGGAGTGCATAGCCTATCCCTTCTTCAGGGGCTCTTCCTGACCCAGGAATCAAACCAAGGTCTCCTGCATTGCAAGCGGGTTCTTTACCAACTGAGCTACCAGGAAAGCCCAAATCATAAGAACTTTCCTTAAAAAGTTTAATCAGAAAATATACAGATTACTAATAAAGTACATAAGGCAAAAATCTGAATTATGCTGCTGAAATTTAAAATCTGTACCTAGCAGCTTACAGAAAAAAAAGAGAGGCTGGTTTACTTCCACGTCTCTACATATTTAAATGATGTGAAATTATATCAAAAGATTCTTACCAAAGTCATCACAACATTTTCACCTCATTAATCAGCATACTATCCAAATACACTCTGGCTTATTAAAAGTTTGAATATGCCAATGAACTATCTTGACCCAGAAAGGACATAAAAAGTACTGTCATCTAACACTAAACCCAAAGAAGCAGCACTGATGGCCTTTACAGGAAAATTAGAGCTGTTTCTGCTTTGGGGAGAATTCATTTCAAATTAAGCATCTTAATTTTATGCTGAAGGGATTCACTAGGGTGAGGGAAAAACAAATTTGATTTTCAAGCATCAATCAATAGGATCAATAGGCATTAAAGCGTAAGAATTAAAAGCTTATCAATTTGGCTCTGAGGATTTCTGAACAGATTACCTCCCTCTCATAATACCCGCAGAAGGAATTTCAGTATCTGCAAATGACCTGGAACAATTCTGAGAATGAAAGAATAAATGATTCAAAGTTGTTTATAAATTGTTGCCCATTTAGAAACATTTATCTGAGGTTTCTACTTCAGGTTAAACCTTAATGAGGTTGTCTACCCATCAGCATCACTAAGCCAACCCATTTTCAGAAACCATGACTGGCAAGGGAGTCTTTCGATCTATTTCCATCTGAATAGCCTCACATTAAATTATGCTTAAAAAAAAGGCATTCACATTTTTGAAAGGATACAAAACACTGATTAGTTCATCCTCAAAATGTTTAGCAAGATCTCAGCAGGAGATTAAGGGAAGTCTAGAGAGAACAATCAAGTTCTTGCTAAACAGGAAAATTCACCTTGCCTCAAAAAGTTGCCAATAATGTACAAAGTTACAGCAGCAGCAATTATGGCCAATGCTGTACTCTGGTGTATGGGAACTCAGAACTAAAATGCATCAGAGTGTTTTATAAGAGTGTGATCATTCAGTAAAGGGATTCAACTTTACATTAATGTTAGTTATAAAGAGGTCCAGCACTTTCCCTATTAGAACTTGGCAGAACTACCCTTCCAGATGGCCCTATCCATTTCTGTTTGACTAGACACATTTCTTTCTCCTCACTCCAGGCAGTAGAGTGGAAAGTTAGACAATGTTTGGTGTCAGATCCAGGTTCAAGTCCTTGCTTTGTACTTAACAAGTTCTGCAAATGATTTTACCTTTTGACTCTCAGTTTCCTCCTCTATAAAATGTAGGTAATAATTCCTACCTCCAGAAACAATTATGAGAATTAATTGTATCTGAAGTGTATCTGAAGTATATCTGAAGTGCCTGGCACTGGAAAAGTATGAGGTGCTTTTCCTACCTAATATAGATAGAGCTTTATAGGTAGTAAAGTAACATTTGAGAGACAAACTTTTGAAATTTCATGCAATTAAAATTTGGCTTCCAAAACAATACTGAAGGTGTTATTTTTCATACTAAGGAATTATTCAAATGTAAAAAAACTGGAAAAGAAAAAAGCTTTACTGTCTTCAAATAACTACCTTAAAACATTCTACTTCCAGCTCTCTGTTCATGACAATAAACTAGGAACATTATGCAGTAGTGAGGCACTTTTAAAATCAGTGTTTGAAGCCTGTGAGACTGGGAGAAGACAGAATGCCACAGCACCAGAAGTTACTGAGACTCAGTGCCTGATAATTAGAGTCCCAATTCATAGAAATTAGAAGGGCAGAAGTTTATCATAGTTCAGTTCAGTTCAGTCACTCAGTCATGTCCAACTCTTTGAAACCCCATGAACCGCAGCACACCAGGCCTCCCTGTCCATCACCAACTCCCAGAGTCCACCCAAACCCATGTCTATCGAGTCAATGATACCATCCAACCATCTCATCCTCTGTCATCCCCCTCTCCTCCTGCTCTCAATCCTTCCCAGAATCAGGGTCTTTTCCAATGAGTCAGCTCTTCGCATCAGGTGGCCAAAGTACTGAAGTGATGGGACCGGATGCGATGATCTTCGTTTTCTGAATGTTGAGATTTAAGCCAACTTTTTTACTCTCCTTTCTCACTTTCATTAAGAGGCTCTTTAGTTCTTCTTCACTTTCTGCCATAAGGGTGTTGTCATCTGCATATCTGAGGTTATTGATATTTCTCCCAGCAATCTTGATTCCAGCTTGTGCCTCTTCCAGCCCAGCGTTTCTCATGATGTACTCTGCATATAAGTTAAATAAGCAGGGTGACAATATAACAGCCTTGACGTATTCCTTTTCCTATTTGGAACCAGTTTACTGTTCCATGCCCAGTTCTAACTGTTGCTTCCTGACCTGCATACAGGTTTCTCAAGAGGCAGGTCAGGTGGTCTGGTATTCCCATCTCCTTCAGAATTTTCCACAGTTTATTGTGATCCACACAGTCAAAGGCTTTGGCAGAGTCAATAAAGCAGAAATATATGTTTTTCTGGAACTCTCTTGCTTTTTCAATGATCCATCAGATGTTGGCAATTTGATCTCTGTACTGTTATATTATGATAAAAATACACATGATTGTCATTTCGAGTCTACTTGTAACAACTAAAGTTCTATGAGATTCAGAAGTCATCTTGATAGAACCAAATTAGCAATAAAAATGCTTTTATTTTTCGAAGGTCTGAGACTGGGTTTATTTTCATTAATGTCAATTCCAGTTATGCTTAAAGCAGAATATGTTTTTACTTTCTTACTGTAATTTTAAATAGCCATGCAAAATAGCACTGTCCCAAAGTTCCAGTATCAGCATGAAAATAAACCATCCTGCCAAAAGGTCAATATTTTTATCATCTCTAACACTGTTTTCCAAAGCTAAATGTGGAAAGAAAATGCGCTCTACCCCATATATAATAACATCAGAATTTCCCCAGAAGATGAACTCCCTTGTCCTGGAATTAGGACCATTCATGTAATTTGCTAAGCAGAAATATCTGAAAGTAACAAAGCACAGGTATTCTAATTATATTACTGTAGGCAATGGCACCCCACTCCAGTACTCTTGCCTGGAAAATCCCATGGATGGAGGAGCCCGGTGGGCTGCAGTCCATGGGGTCACTAGGAGTCGGACACGACTGAGTGACTTCACTTTCACTCTTCACTTTCATGGATTGGAGAAGGAAAGGGCAACCCACTGCAGTGTTCTTGCCTGGAGAATCCCAGGGACAGCGGAGCCTGGTGGGCTGCCGTCTCTGGGGTCGTACAGAGTCAGACACGACTGAAGCGACTTAGCACCAGCAGCAGCAGCAGGTTATAAGCAATGATATTAATATATCAGTTTAAAAGAATGAGTGATCATCAGCTGGATGTGGGTGTGGAAGGAAAAGAGAATGATGACAGGTGTGCTGGTCTGCTGCGCCTTCCCCTCTTCGACAGAGGATCAGGAAGAACCAGAGGGCAGGGTGGGGCCGTCTCCCAGGTAGGAATGGCACTACTTCATTTCCAGGCTTGGTGGGGAGGGAAGCGAGAACCAATCACACTCATGGGCTGATTATTTTTCATTTCTCCTCCTAAGAATAGAGTAGAAAGTGGGGAGAAGGCCAGGGTTTGGAGGGCGGTCCAGGAGGAAGCAGGCTTCTCCTCTAACTTGTATTCTCCACATTTCCTGTCTAGTGTTAACCTTCTGAGTTTGGCGGCCAAGTCTGGTGAGCCAGGAGCATGGCTGCTTCTCTTGGATGGCTCTCAAATAGAACCCTGTCCTTCAAGCTACTTCTGTGATCCCTGACTGCTGCTGGTTATCCTTCCTGGACCAGGAGATGGGTAATGCACTCATGGTACCAACATGGTACCAAGATTCCAAAATTAATTCGTGGCCAGTCCACACGTCCTCTCGGTTACGGTCAATCACGTACAGATGGTCCCGTGTGCTGTTGATATCTTCTCCCTTCCTGCTTATGCTAAAGGGAGATGGCTCTGTTACTTCAACTACAGACAAGAGGAGACTAATCTAGAGAATTAAAATAGCCCACTAATTCAACAACAACAAAGAATGGGTGAGATTAGAAGGAGTTCTCAGCGTACCTGAGAGTTTTTGAAGAATTGTTCATTCTAAAATCCTAAGACAGTAGAATTCCTATAGAGTAAACTGCTTCCATGATGTTGGCTGGCAAAAGAACCTTTAGAGCAAATGTAAAATGTAGAAAATTTAAGAGTATGATACCACTTACAGCAGTTGCTAGCAGAAAAGACAGTGGGAGGTGACCTTGAAAGGATTATGAAATTTAAAAAAAAAAAGAGCTTAAGATTTAGGGTCTGAAAGACCAACTAATATGCTAGAATAATTCTAAATGCTTTTTAATAAGGGTGAGGATGCAGGGGCAAAGGCAGGTTATAATTTAAGCTTTCCCATTTCTCTGAGATTGTTTTCTGAATAATTGTACTCTATACAGATATCCAAGGGAGAAGAAAAATAGAACATAGACTACTTATTATTGGTAGAGCAATTTCTCTGAAATAGTAGCTCATAACTTATTAATGTGTGGCTACAGCTACCTTACAGTTGCAGTAATGAACACAGTCTTTTCAGCATATAGTTAAATACATGTAGCTAGACACAAGGTGTCCTTCCCCACTAATAATGCTAATTTATGGATCGGTGCCTAAGAAATTGACATTGTAGGAATGCAATGAATTCTGTTTTGCACTTTTTCTCTATACAGGAAGTCTTCACAGGGAAGTCAGCAAAACAACTGTTGTGGCTACAGCAGTCAATCAATTTAAATAGAAATTCTAATGTACAGTTTGAAAGCTTTAAGAGTCATTCACTTAAGCACAAGACTTTATTATCAATGAAGGATATATTTTCTGTTTAATTATTCTCATTAAAACCCCTTTAAGTACAGGTACCAAAAAAAAAATGCATTTTTCAAAATAAATCCAAAGCTTAACCTTCAATGTTAGTTTTACACAATTCCTCACCAACTCTTCTGAAGGGCACAAATCATCAGAAATAGTGACAGGACAAATAGAAGATAAAGCAGAGTTCTTCCCAACAACCTGTCAGCTCACCCTCTCAATTCTAACTAGTCCAGACACAGACCTATCTCGTTTTTCACTTTCCCTAGTGTCCTTCCTTGGAGAAGGCAATGGCACCCCACTCCAGTACTCTTGCCTGGAAAATCCCATGGACGGAGGAGCCTGGTGGGCTGCAGCCTATTGGGTCGCTGAGGGTTGGACACGACTGAGCGACTTCACTTTCACTTTTCACTTTTCACTTTCATGCATTGGAGAAGGAAATGGCAACCCACTCCAGTGTTCTTGCCTGGAGAATCCCAGGGATGGGGGAACCTGGTGGGCTGCCATCTATGGGGTTGCACAGAGTTGGACATGACTGAAACGACTTAGCAGCAGCAGCAGCAGGACAACATGTACCTCAGAGATACTTCAACAGAGGAGCAAGGAAGCTGGGGTATTTATTTATCAACTCCTGTTAGCTAATGGTGAGGGCTGGTGGGAGGAGACATTCCCTGGCTCTTCCCAAAGGCACCCAGAGCAAGCTCCTACAGTGAGACACAACCCTCACACTCAGAGATGCAGGTGCTGGTAACTGATGGTACTGGGAATTTGGAAGCGATGAGAACCTATAGGAACCAAGAGCATCTACCATAATAACAAAAAACAACAGTGAGGAAGCCATAGTGGACATGAATTTTCAACAGACTCTTGGAAGAAAGCAAGCAGATGTAAGTCTAGTGACAAAGAAATCAGAGAAGAAAGAAACAGCCCAGAATACAAGTGAAGAAAGGCTGAAGTTCAGGAGGCAGGGCAGAACTCAGGGGAGCTGCTTTATAAAATCCCAATCCCACATAATACTCAGACTCAGAAGTTGAGAGTGAAACACAGGGCTGAAAACAGGGACTAACTGCAGGTCTGTTTTGCAAGAGTAGGGCAAACTGCTGCCCACCACTTGTTTTTGCTCAGCCAGTTATCTAAGGATGGATTTTACATTTTAAAGCATTGTTTAAAAAAAAAAAAAAAAACCTATGTGATAGAATCTGTATGTGACCTACAAATTCTAAATATTATTATCACACCTTTACAGAAAATATTTACTGATCCTTGGTTTATAGAAGAGTCAACAGTTATATAAGCCTCTCCCCAGTTCCAGGAAGTAAGACTATCTGAGGCCAGGCAGATAATCTAGCCCCAAAATCTGAGCTATCGTCTCTGATCATATTAGGAAAAAGTAAAGCAGCAAGTCTAAGTGTTAGTATGCTCAGTCACTCAGTCGTGTCCAACTCTTTGTGATCCCAGGGACTGTAGCCCACAGGCTCCTCTGTCCATAGGATTTTCCAGGCAAGAATGCTGGAGTGGGTTGCCATAAGTGTTAGAGTGTTGATTAAAGCGTTCCTTGGCCTGGTTATTAGGGATTCCCAAGCTTAATGGCTGGTACCCCAACCATGAACCAAAAAGCAGAGGATGCCAGTCAGTAAACCACCTCACATACCCAGAGCCCCAGTCAGTTTCATTCTTCCATATAAACAGGCCACCAAAATCTCCAGATATTTGAGTAAAGCCTATAATATTAAAAAAGAAAGATAAAAATGAACTAGCAGGGGGCAAATGACCCCACAAAAAGCAATGCTAATCCAAGGGGATCTAAGAGAATTTTTTAAAACCTCAAAATATTATTCTCAGAGATTCTAGGAAATATAGACAAGAAGACAATATCATTTTTTTAAAGTAAACAAGAAAGTGCTTTAGATGAATAATGTAATTCAAGAGAAATATTAGAAGATAAAACCAGGTAAATATCCCAGGACACAGAACAATAGGACAAAGAAACCGAAAATATGGAATAAAGAAACAAAGAGGATAAATCCAGAATATTCAATATCCACTAATGAATTTTGGAAAAACTGGGAGAGAGTACATAGAAGGGAGAAGATTCTCAAAGAAATAATATAAGAAAATATCTTCATGTTAAAAGTAAATACATATATATATGTAAATTGTTTGAAACACAAAGAATAAAGAAAAGAGCCTGAAAGATGCCAGAAAGGAGGGAAAAAAATAGGTATCAGGGATTTCCCCGGTGGCTCAACGGTAAAGAATCTGCCTACCAATGCAGGAGACAGGGGTTCCATCTCTGATCTGGGAAGATTCCACATGCCACAGAGCAGCTACGCACACGCACCACAACTACTGAGCCTGTGCTCTGGAGTGGGGACCTGCAACCTCTGAGCCCACATGCCGCACTTACCAAAGCCCACATGCCCTGCCCGTGCTCCACAAGAAAAGCCATCACAATGAGAAGCCCGCACATCGCAACTAGAGAGCAGCCCCCACTCTCTGCATCTGGAGAAAAGCCCACACAACAATGAAGATCCAGCCAAAAAATAAATGAAATTAAAAAAAAAAAAAAAGACAGGTAATCAATGAACAAAATTAGTCTGACATCAGATTTTTTTCATCCACAAAGCTAAGTGCTAGAAAACACTAAAGCAATGCCTTCAAAGTTCTGAAAGCAAATGATTTTCAACCAAGGATTCTATTTGCAGCTAAATGAATAGATTAATTAAGTGTAAATGTACAATCAAGATAGCCCTGGTTTACAAGATGTTTTCCTCCTACACATCCTTGTTTAGGAAGTTAACCTGAAGGTATGTTAGGAAACATACACATAAGATCCAAGAAACAGAAATCGCTGTTCAGAAGAGAGTAAATCTCAGGAGAATAGCTTTGGAAAGGCCCTGGAGCCAGGGAATGCAGTGTCCCAGGAAAAAGGTCCCCAAGAAGAACAGAAGGCAGGGGGACTGCATAGATTGAGAAATCTGAAAGAAGAATATTATAAAGCCTATTGGTGGAATTTTAAATAAAGAACCCATTGCAATTTGAAGCTAGGAACATTCTTCACTGAGTGACAGAGAAGTCCTAACATTAGATCCATAGAGAATGAAGTGTCACACCAACACACTACATACAGCTCTGCAATAAATATAAATGGAATTGTTGTTTATTGACTTGGAAGATTGAGAATTAGGATAAAAAGGAAGAAAGAATTAATAGTTATAACATGTTTATTTTACAAAGTGGGTAGTTAAGAGTACTATCCATGGTTAATAGAATAAAAAATGAAGATTTAATTATGTTTTTCAAGTACCAAAGGTAATCTAAAAAAAAAAAAAAAAAAAAACAGTACTCTGTATGGAAACAGACTGCAGTTGTCCCTCAGTATCCACAGGGTGTTGGTTCTGGGACCCCCGGGTTACCAACAACCATGGAAACTCAAGTCCCTTATAGACAATGGCATAGAAAGGGCAGAATGTACTGATATAATTAAATGTAGATGGACATGAGTTTGAGCAAATTCCAGGAGATAGTAAAGGACAAGGAAGCCTGGCGTGCTGCAGTTCATGGAGTAGCAAAGAGTCAGACACGACTGAGTGACTGAACAACAAACAACAACAAAATGGGAATGAGAACATAAACAGTGACACAAATAAATTCAGTCCTAATCTAGTGTATCAAGAAGGAAATTAATTTTTTAAAAAATTAAATAAATCAAGATATAGTGGTGTGTGTATATATATAGCTACAACACCCAGCCACATACTTCCCTACCCTCTCCCTCGCTTGCTCGCTCAATCATGTGCAAGTCTTTGAAACCCTGCGGACTGTAGCCCACCAGGTTAGTCTGTGGAATTTTTCAGCAAGAATACTGGAGTGGGTTGCCACGTCTTTCTCCAGGAGATTGAACCCATGTCTCCTGCATCTCCTGCACTGCAGGTGGATTCTTTACCGCTGAGCCATTGAGGAAGCCCTCCCCACCCACAGAGGTGACCAACTTTTAACAGTTTCTGTTTTGATTCTTCTGTTAGTTACTGCTGTTATCTCTAAGATATTGCAGCTTTTACTATAAATTCTTCTGTATTGCTAGACTTTTTTAACCACATGAATTTATTATTTCAATAAAATTTAATATTCATCAATGCATGGATAAATGAAAATACTCCTTAGCATGTCCCCATCACAGGTAATGTGCTTAAATGTTGCTGGGTCTGATTCTGACTCCTAAAGGTGACAGTGATTATATGTAACAGAAGTGACTCCAGCCACAAAATGATGCAGGATTATTTTATGAAATAAATAGAAGTTGCTCTAATAACTATCAGGCAAATAAGCACAAGAATTAAATGGATTCTAAAAAAAAAAAAAAAAGAATTAAATGGATTCTTTAAATTGAATTAAAAGAATTCAAGTAATGAAGCCAGAAAAAAAAAAAGTTTCCTTCCTCTTCATATGAGAGTGCTTGCCTGCTTTGGGAAATATGCACAGTGTTTTCACCATGTTGTTGTTCAGTCACCCAGTCATGTCTGACTCTTTCAACCCCATGGACTGCAGCACAGCAGGTCCCTCACCATCTCCCAAAGTTTGCCCAAATTCATGTCCATTGTTTCAGTGATGCCATCCAGCCGTCTCATCATCTGACACCCTCTTGTCCTTCCACCCTCAGTATTTCCCAGCATAAGGGACTTTTCCCATGAGTCAGGTGTTCGCATCAGAGAACCAAAATACTGGAATTTCAACTTCAGCATCAGTCTTTCCAACAAGTATTCAGGGTTGATTTCCTTTAAGATTGACTGGTTTGACCTCCATACTGTCCTATGGACTCTCAGGAGTCTTCTCTAGCACCATAGTTTGAAAGCATCAATTCTTCAGCGCTCCACCTTCTTGATGGTCCAGCTCTCACAACCATACCTGACCACTGGGAAGACTATAGCCTTGATTATGCAGACTTTTGCCGGCAGAGTAATGCCTCTGCTTTTCAACACACTAACTAGGTTTACCATAGCTTTCTTGTGAAGAAGCAAACGTCTTCTAATTTTATGGTTGCAGTCACCATCTGCAGTGATTTTAGAGCTCCAAAAGAGGAAATCTGTCACTATTTCCACCTTTTCCCCCTCTATTTGCCATGAAGTAATGGGGCCAGATGACATGATTTTCGTTTTTTTAATATTTAGTTTTAAACTAGCTCTTTCACCTTCCTCCTTCACCCTCATCAAGAGGCTCTTTAGCTTCTCTTTGCTTTCTGCCATTAGAGTGGTACAGTGTCACCACACTGAG
Source organism: Bos indicus (assembly GCF_029378745.1). Taxonomy (NCBI): domain Eukaryota; kingdom Metazoa; phylum Chordata; class Mammalia; order Artiodactyla; family Bovidae; genus Bos; species Bos indicus. Next base: position 69,467,571 of record NC_091762.1, on the reverse strand, counting down.
GTTCAAACACAAGACTTGCATCTTCTTCCTGGGTCCAATATTTGTGGTAAAGATGATCATGCACCCCATGCACGGCTGCTCCCAATGCATCAGCAAATATGGCTCAGAGACTGTCAGCAAGTCTCAACTCATTTCAGTCTCAGCTGAATAAGCTTCAAGAGGTAGCATTTGGAAAAAGATAACATGCCAAAAAAGCAGACCATACCAAAGCCAGCACCTGGAATTGCACCTAGGAGTAAACTGTGGAACGAGAGGACAAAAACAATGTCCTCCCTGTGGTTTATCAGGCCTCTCTCATTCTCTAAGTTGCATTTTCCAAAGCTGTTACAGGTAGACACTGCAGCAATCTAAACTCAAGGAAGCCTGCCCAGAAAATATATATTGCTATTGTTTAGTAAATGATCTAAATAGTTCCACTTGGCTTCAGTCTATCTGACTTAAGCAAGAATACCCAAATTGTAAATTATTATCTGTCACTAAACTTGAGACCTTTTCTTCTTCTGTCAGCTGAAATTTATGCAGTTTCAAATAACAGATAAATCTTGATGAAATATTTAAAATAATAAATATTCCTGATACTAAACTATAAGCCAGCAGTGCTGATAAAGCAAACTGCTTAATACTATAAGAGCCTGAGAGCTCTTAGTCAAAACTGTGGAGTAAGTAACCTTCAGTGACCCATCTCTATTGGAGCTTCACTCCTGTAAGACCCCATCATCCAAGACCTGCATCTTTCAAGTTCAGCACAATGCTATTTCTCCCTTACAAAATATATCCTTCCTGGATGTGTCCATCCTCTCCTAGGTCCAGTCATTAGCAGAAGCAGTAAGACCATATTGTGGGAATAATAATACATGAGAATTATTTAAACAATGAAATATACAGAAGGATAAAATTGACTATGTGTTTATGAACATTTGTATGTGACATGCTTATGAACTATCAGAACACAAAAGAGCCTGCTGAGCCTTTAAGTGAATAGCAGTTCTGTATATTTCTTTAGAGTCATAAACAAGGCCAATGAAGAATGAGGAAGTGTTGGGGAGGAATATTCTGAAAAGCATAGTTCAGAGAAGAGGGGTGCCCTCACTCCTATTTTCTAGAGAAAACTTAGAACACATTAAAATTCTTACTAAAGTTTACACAGGTAAAAACCCAAAAATCATTTTCTATTCCTAAAACTGCTTAATTTCTACATCCTCCACATTTTTAAGAGTTAATCAAGCTTCTTAACTCTAAGTTATATATTGTTGCAATGTACTCTAAGATTAAATTCCCTCAACAAATTATATTGTTTCACTGAATGCTTCCAGCCACATGTATTATTATTTGTAAGTACAAAACATAATGAGTTCAGACTTTAACACTTTGGTTTAATCATGCAGTAACAGAGCATATAATAAAGGAAGGGGAAATTTTAACTTTTTATAATACTGTGCTTACTCTGATGAGACCAACCGCCAAGTGACAAATGAATCATACAGTTGACTGTGCACTACTTTTGTATTGATTTGCTGAATGTGTTGCTGAATAGTTAATGGTATGTCAGCTATTCATTTACAAATATATATTTCTTGAGATGGCATGCCAAGATATAAAACATTTTCTATGAGCTAGTAGAAAACTTAGCTCAAGTCCTAATTCTTTAAAAAATAAATTTAAGTATATAATTGTTTGGATGAACAATATAAAGGAATCCACATTAATGCTATTAATACATAAAATGCATATTTAAACTGTAAGAATGTGTTTTATTAAATTATATGCTTTACAATGCAACACAAGTTATCTGGGCTGGGCTTGTATGTGTAAAGTGATTGACGAAAGGACACCTAAACAGCTGCCACGTGGTAAGTCAATTACAAGTACACTGAACCAAATGGGACTATAAAGATGTACTAACCCAGAACAATACCATAAGTTATGGGTTCCTAGGAAACTAGGACTTTGGTTCACCATTCAGGAAGTAATCAGAAACCACAAGAGCTTCTTTGAACCTAAGACACTAGAGAGATTGAGACTAAAATGCCCAGATAAAAGAGCACCAGAAGTTTGTAGAGATCAAAATAGCAACCACTTCCACAGCTACATAGAGTTTGTAGTATGGAAAACTCTCCCACTCCAGCCAGGCAAGTATGGAGAAGCAGATGATCTCTAGGAGAAAGGTAAAGAGGGACAGAGATAGACATAGAGATAGAAATGGGCATGGACATGGTGCAAACCACTTAAATCTTTATAAATGGTCTTTTTAAAAGAGCCATTTTAGTCTAAGCTACCAGGTATCTTAGATCTTGTGGTTGATTGGACTTTTCCATGTTATAATTCTATATAACTCAATACGATCATGCTGCTGCTAAGTCGCTTCAGTCGTGTCCGACTCTGTGCGACCCCAGAGACAGCAGCCCACCAGGCTCCCCTGTCCCTGGGATTCTCCAGGCAAGAACACTGGAGTGGGTTGCCATTTCCTTCTCCAATACGATCATCAGATCAGATCAGTCGCTCAGTCGTGTCCGACTCTTTGCGACCCCATGAATCACAGCACGCCAGGCCTCCCTGTCCATCACCAACTCCCGGAGTTCACCCAGACTCACGTCCATCAAGTCAGTTATGCTATCCAGCCACCGCATCCTCTGTCGTCCCCTTGTCCTCCTGCCCCCAATCCCCCCCAGCATCAGAGTCTTTTCCAATGAGTCAACTCTTCGCATGAGGTAGCCAAAGTACTGGAGTTTCAGCTTTAGCATCATTCCTTCCAAAGAAAGCCCAGGGCTGATCTCCTTCAGAATGGACTGGTTGGATCTCCTTGCAGTCCAAGGGACTCTCAAGAGTCTTCTCCAACACCACAGTTCAAAGGCATCAATTCTTCGGCGCTCAGCCTTCTTCACAGTCCAACTCTCACATCCATACATGACCACAGGAAAAACCATAGCCTTGACTAGACGAACCTTTGTTGGCAAAGTAATGTCTCTGCTTTTGAATATGCTATCTAGGTTGGTCATAACTTTCCTTCCAAGGAGTAAGCATCTTTTAATTTCATGGCTGCAGTCACCATCTGTAGTGATTTTGGAGCCCAGAAAAATAAAGTCTGACACTGTTTCCACTGTTTCCCCATCTATTTACCATGAAGTGATGGGACCGGATGCCATGATCTTCGTTTTCTGAATGTTGTGCTTTAAGCCAACTTGTTCACTCTCCTCTTTCACTTTCATCAAGAGGCTTTTTAGTTCCTCTTCACTTTCTGCCATAAGGGTGGTGTCATCTGCATATCTGAGGTTATTGATATTTCTCCCGGCAATCTTGATTCCAGCTTGTGTTTCTTCCAGTCCAGCGTTTCTCATGATGTACTCTGCATAGAAGTTAAATAAACAGGGTGACAATATACAGCCTTGATGAACTCCTTTTCCTATTTGGAACCAGTCTGTTGTTCCATGTCCAGTTCTAACTGTTGCTTCCTGGCCTGCATACAAATTTCTCAAGAGGCAGATCAGGTTGTCTGGTATTCCCATCTCTTTCAGAATTTTCCATTTATAAATTCCTTAGATATAGACCCCTCAGTGTCTAAACTCAGGTGCTGTGGCACCAGAATGTCTGTGTTTGAATCCTGCCTCTTTTACTTCCTGAGTAAATAAACAGAAATTAACCTTTCCATACTGCACAAGAGGGACAATAATAGTAACCACCTCGTAGAGTTGTAGAGCAGATTCAGCTCCACTACCTAACAAGCATTTCAAACTCAAAATGTCCAAAACTGAATTTCTGACTTTCCCTTCCAAACCTATTCTTCCCACAGTCTTCACATATCCATCATGAATTTCCTCTTTCCATCGTTCAGGGTAAAAGCTTTGAGTCATAATTAATTCTTCTCTTCCTCTACCTATTGGCTCTTCCTTCCAAACACAAACAAAATCCAACCACTTCTCACTACACTCTACCAGTACACAACCCTGCTCCAAGAACCGTAGTCTCTGCTTTGACCATTCCAACAGCTTCCCAATTGATCTTCTCTTCCAGTCCTTCCCAGCACAGTCTATTCTCAACACAGCAGTTCAAGGAATCCCATTAGAATATAAGTCATATGGTGTCACTTCTCTACTCAGAATCTTCATTAGCTTTGCATCTTCCTTAGAATAAAAGCCTAGGTCTACATGATCAGATCCCTCATTATCTCCTTGACCTCGTCTTCTCCTGCTGCTGCTGCTATGTCATTTCAGTCATATCTGACTCTGTGCGACCCCATAGATGGCAGCCCACCAGGCTCCCCCGTCCCTGGATTCTCCAGGCAAGAACACTGTAGTGGGTTGCCATTGCCTTCTCCACTGCATGAAAGTGAAAGGTGAAAGTGAAGTCACTCAGTCGTGTCCGACTCTTAGCGACCCCATGGACTGCAGCCCACCAGGCTCCTCCGTCCATGGGATTTTCCAGGCAGGAGTACTGGAGTGGGGTGCCATTGCCTTCTCCGCTTCTCCTGCTACTCTCCTCCTAACTCACTAGATCCTGCTGCATGGGCTTCTCTGCTGCACCAGGAATGAATGTGCCTTGGCACATATTCCTTCTTTCTGGGCTTTTCTTTTTCCAGATATCCAGGTGTCTTTAAAACCTACTTCAGGTCTCTTCCCTCCCCACCCCACACACCAAGGAGCATATGGGATATCTCAGTTCCCTGACCAGGGATCAAACCCACATCCCCTGCATAGGAAGCCTGGAGTCTTAACCACTGGATCCCCACATTCACTCACACACCCTTCCTTTCTTTACTCCTTTTTCTCATCATAAAATTTACTACCATAAAACACACTATGTTTAGCTCATTAATATTGATTATCATGGGTCTTCTCCCACTGGAATGTAAATTCCCTGAGGGCAAAGGTTTTTTTCTGTTTATTATTCAGTTATATAGACACATCACTGAGGAGGTACACAGTAAGTATTCGTTAAGTAACTGAATTCAATAAGTTAATAAGTATAAAACATTTTTAAATGTGTCTGACACATACTAAGTGTACAATAAGAATCGAAAGTGAAAGTGAAGTCGCTCAGTCGTGTCTGACTCTTAGCAACCCCATGGACTATAGCCCACCAGGCCCTCTGTCCATGGGATTTTCCAGGCAAGAGTACTGGAGTGGGGTGCCATTGCCTTCTCCATTAACAATGGCTAGGCATACTAGCTATTGCTTATTCAGGGCATTAGTTTATGTAATCATTTCTAGTTTTTTAAGTCTTCTCAATATATACTTTAATCATGGATTATATTAGCTTTAAAATAGTCCATTGTTTTTAATGTTTTGCTTTTGTTTTGTGTTAAATATGCAATCAGACATTAAAAACTCAAGATCATAAAGCTCCAAAGACATTCTCAACAAGGATTATCTGTTACAAACTAGGTTTTAATAGCTTTTAAATACATATTTTTATAGTCTTTAAACAGTCCCTAAATACATTTTCCCTATGTGGTGGCTCAGACGGTAAAGTGTCTGTCTACAATGCGGGAGAGCTGGGTTCAAGCCCTGGGTTGGGAAGATCCCCTGGAGAAGGAAATGGCAATCCACTCCAGTACTATTGCCTGGAAAATCCCATGGACAGAGGAGCCTGGTAGGCTACAGTCTATGGGGTCGCAAAGAGTCAGACACGACTAAGCGACTTCACTTTCACTTTCACTTTTCACTTTCCATGTGCATTTTAAGTGAGAATTGTAAAAATTTCTAGTGATATATAATTTGTATATATTTATTCATTTTCTACAGTTTCTTAAAGGTTATAAGCTAAATGAGTTTAAACAATCAATAAAGACCATTTTAGTCAAGCTTGTAATTAATTGCTGAGATGGAAAAGAAAAAAATCTAGCATACTATGAGGTTCCTCTATCATTTTCTTCACCTCTTTCTAAATTCCATACATAATAGGTTCATAAGAATACAGACAGTACTCAGGTGGCTCCCTGAATCCAACATAACCAGGGCTCTCTTAATCAGCACTTCTCTATATCTATGGCACAATAGTAGCAAATGTTTATAGTAATTATTCTGACTCACTATTAAGAAGCTTTGATTGTTTTACATGTTTTTAGTGTTATAGGCATTTTATTGTATTATAATCTTTGCTAAATCATTTGTTAAGTTATAATGTATATATGATAATCTTCAATTAACACAAATATTTTCTTTACCAAATGCCTCATTCTTCTACTGAGGCATATTATACCACACCTGTTTTTGTACAGTACTGTATGTTTCCAAGATTAAAAAAATCAGCCATGTTGCCAAATTTCAGCATTTAAAATATAAAAATATTAGCATACAAAAGCTAAAATATGAACTAAAATAGTACATATTATTATAAATATTCTAACTGATAAAAGTAATATTGATTAAAAACTGGGCTTAGAATGCTCATTTTAAAACAAAAAACTAAAATACACAGTTTAATTTCTTGAAGGCAGGGGTTTTAGTCAAGAAATGAAATGGACTCTGAATTATGATAATTAATATACCAGGAAAAAGAGTTGCTTGCAATCAGGAAAGTGTTACATTTAGATGACTGCTGCTGCTGCTAAGTCGCTTCAGTCGTGTCCGACTCTGTGAGACTCCATGGACTGACTACTGAAGACAAATCAGAGTAAAGTGAAAGCCTTCAATAATTATCTGGATTTGGCCAGAATACATAAATTTAAGTCAGAGACTATAGAATAAGAGTAAATTCTAGGTCCCTAAGCAAAAGTTTTAAAAGAATCTCCTTCACTCTCTTCCCTACACTAATATATTCCTCTTCATTATGAATTCTAAATAGATACCCTTTTTTCATTGACCCAGTGCATTTAAGAGATGTCATTTCTACTAATTATACTTCTTGTCAAGAGTCATGCAGAGGGTTAAGACCTAGGAATACTTTTGAAATCACAAGATAAAAATACTGTCTCAATAGATAGGGCTTGGAGAAGGCAGAATATATGAGAACAAATCTGAAATGACTATAGACTTTCCTTTAACAAAGAGAGAAGTTTATGAAAAGCCCAAATTCAATTATCTAAACACACACACACACACACATGTAGTCAACCTATCTCAATCTGCCAACGAAGAAGGGGGAGAAACGAGAGGAGTTTAGGGAGATTACACTAAAGGCTAGCTTTTAAGATTTCAAGACAAGCTTTTGTATGTTTTAATATTTCATTTTGTAAGGAGGGAGTATAGCATATATATTTTTGTATATTTATCTTTTCTGGTTGACCTACAATGTAAAAGAATCTGAAAAATAATATATATCTAAGAATAATATTCAATTATGTATATATAACTGAATTACTTTGCTATATGCCTGAAACAATGTAAATCAACTATACGTCAATTAAAAATAGTACATGAACAATACTCTAGCACTGAACATAGCCAGGTAAAGCATATTTCCCAAAATCTTTGCTTTTCTTGTATTACCAGTGAATTTTAGAATAAAAATAAACATTAAAAAATTTTAAATGCAAAAAAAAATTTTTATTGGTTGAAAATTGGAAACAGTCTAGTGAGAATGTTTCTATGCCTGTATTCACATTATATGAGCTCACATTCTATCGGTAAAACAATAAAAGCAGGGAGTCTTATTTAGACACTTCACAAAACAAAATCATCTATATCATAAAGTAAAAAGATAATATTTCTAGGGTCAAAAGATGTAACTCTATGTCTCAGCGATAACACTACTATTAAAAGAAGCAAAAAATAAAATAAAAAGGCAAAATCCTAAGTTAAGTTTTAAAGAATACTTATGCACAGTTATAGGCTCTCTGAACCTAGGCAGTAAGAAGCAAAATTTGCAGCATCCTGAACAGTGAATTGTCACCCTATAAAACCAAGAGGGTGAGCTTCTCTTATGACTAGCCCTCAAACTTGTGATTTCAGGGTCATATGCAAATATTTGTGTTTTCTTATCTTGTCTCAACCACACAATGCATAGTCCTTTGTTCATGAAAAAGAAATAGACTAAGCTTTTGATAACCAGACTTATTATCAGAAGGGCTATGACTCTCTAAAGTTAATTTCTGCTGAAGGGTTTGTAGGACTTAGAGAGAATAATGAGTTAGGACCAGTACACTTGCACAAAGAATTTTGTTTAAAGCCAAAACCTACTAGATAGGATTAGTACCTGCGAAGAAGAATCTTTCTCAGATACCTACTATCCATGCTGCCCTGCTACATGTACTGTGCCTGTGTGCCCATGCACCCTTGTGTCTGACTCTTTGTGACCCCATGTAGCCCACCAGGGTACTCTGTCCATGGGATTCTCCAGGCAAGAATACTGGAGTGGGTTGTCATTTCCTCCTCCAAAGGATCTTCCCAACCCAGGGATCGAACCTGTATCTCTTGCGTCTCCTGCATTGGCAGGAGGATTCTTTACAACTGCGCCACCTGGAAAGTATTGATAATTGTCAAAAAGTTAGAAATAGCCTAAGGCAATGAAAGTTTCTTCAACAAATGGCATTATTCAAATCTGCCCTTTTAAAACTAGGGCCAGACCCCGAAGGCTGATGAAAACAGCCAACTTCAACATATAACAACTCCAGTGATATTTCTTTCATTACCTAAAGAGAGTCAAGGACCATTAGCATTACATAGGCAAAGGCTTTTCTAAAAATGCTGAGAGGACCTAGAGGGGCAGGATGGGGGGGTGGTGGAAGGAGGACTTAAGGAGGGAATATATGTATACTTACAGCTGATTCATGGTGTTGTATGGTAGAAACTAACAGCATTGTAAAGCAATTATATGCCAATTTTTTAAATTAATTTTTAAAGATGGTGGGAGAAATCACTTTGCTGTACACCTGAAACTAACACAACATTGTAAATCAACTAGACTCCAATATAAGATTTTTTTAAATTAAATAAACAGAAATGGCAGGAGATCTAGCATTTATATTATAATATATAACTGAGCTTTTTACAAAACCAAAGCTTTTTTAATTTGGGGTCTATCTGTTAAAATTGTTCCAAGGTGTATCTTGGCTTTAAAGAAATGATGTAGCTACTTAACTGAACTGGCCTACATTCAAAAGGCTTGGTCTATTGGCACAAAATAATAAAACTGCAGTGAGTTAATACCACTATTAGGACCAATGATTTAAAAGCTGCATTGTCAGCAGTGAAGAATGTAATTTCAGAATTATAATGAAACTCTTCTATAATAAACTTATAAAAATGATATATATGGGATACAGTAGTGTGGGAAAGGTAGACAGTATTCCAAAAATAATCTTTGAGCCCCAGTTATGTACAAAAGCATACTGAGAGCTGACAAATTATTCTGGTCCACAACTTACTAAAAAGTCACACACACACACACACAAACACCCCAAAACGCTATAGACTTTTGAAGTTTGAAAGTATCATAAAAATTATCTAATTTAGCCTCTCAGTCAAAAAAACATTTCTGTAGTTTTCTAAATTGTTTACAATTCAGAAAGCAGAATCTGCTTCTATCTTTTTCTTTTCCCTACAATTTATCTGTTAAAGAAACAGTGACCTTCATTATTCATTACCACATGAACTGGACTCATTAACAATCAGGAAAGAGCCTCATTTTTCTCCTGTCACTGCATGAAACATTCTGTCAGGTCTCCCCTCCTCTATCCTTGACAGCATCTCTTTCAGATTTCTTTTCACAACAGTTTTGCCATCAGGTATTAAAAAGTTAAGTCTTGTCTAAATCAAAACGTTAATGTTACATTTGATTTAGAGCTTCTCCCCTCAAGCCACCTCAGGAATGACTCCTGGTGTGTGGGAAGAAGAGAAACAGCGAGAAGATAAGGAGGAAGGCTCCACTTTGTTCTTTTACGCTTCTTCCTTCCCTCCCCACCCCTATATTTGCCCTTTGCATTTCTGGATCCTAGGAAATGGCAGGGATAAATATATATATATATATGTCTTGTTTATAATTCTCATTTGACTATTAAATGCACTCTACATGCAGGCTTCCAAATACTAGATCTCACAAGACACGTCTGTGGATTGGGAGGAGACCTTCAGTAAGGTCCTATCGTCTGTATGTTTCCTGCAATTGACAGAGAACTCTTCAACCCACCATTATAATCATCACCACTGGCTCTCAGGTTTGCTCTAGTAGACAGCCCTCTTGGATAGGGTCCCCGTGGTTCCAAGGAATTACAATGAAAGTGCAGCCTGACAAACCGCTGACCCCTCCCTTCCTTGCTCTGCAGTCAAAGGCACTTCTACTTCACTGGGGTTTTTTTTGTCAGTTTTCCCCAGAGGAGCAGCAGACACCGGTTATTATCACACTTTGCTCCAAATTAGGGGGGTCAGCCCATCAGGTTCTCTCAAGAAAATGCTCATATTGGGCTTGGGGAGAGGCATGGAAAAAGACCACTAGATTCTAAAATTCTAAAATTTTTGCAAGCAACTGGCCATGGGCTGAGATGCCAATTTGCCATTTCATAGACAACTCTAACTTTTATAAGCAGTACTCGTGAGCTCCCCAAGACTTGATTTGAGGGTAAGGGGAGCACCTCTTTTCCCTCCCTGTAAAAGAAAACAAAGAAAAGCCACACTGTTTTCTACTCCTATGAACTTCTTTCAAAAAATCTTAATTGAATCTCTTCTAAATAGATGAGAAGCAGATGACAGCACTGGTGATCTGACCAACTTACAGTAAAACTGTGGAGCTATGTCTAGCTCCTAACTTTGAAGCGTGGATGTAATTGTCACCCAATGTCCTAAGCTTTGAGGTCTCCAGTTTTAAGACAAGACATCCTTGATTCCATATACTGTTACAGACGTAACAGTAACAGACTTTTGAATTAAGCTATTTTAATGAGAATTTGTCTTTCTGAATTGTCATTCAACTACCCTAAAGGAGAAATCCAAAATAAAGAGCTGAAGCCCCTTATCCTAATGGCTCTGTCTCTTTAGAATGAAACTGTTATTTGATTGAGCTTTGCCTGTGGTCCAGCCTAGATGGAAAGGGCATAAGCAAAGGTAATTAAAAGGGTTATGACAGCCAGAGCAGCACATTATCCTAAGTGCATTCTTCCTGGTGTAAATAAATCCATCTGCTTCAGTCGCCCTACTAGCAAACTAGTCCAAGTACCATATCACACCAGAATATAAATCCTGTATCATAATAATATCGGTCAATGTATTCTCAGTTAGGAATGAATTAGGCAACTATCAGTATATTTATTACTTAATGGAAAAGCTAGAGTCCTCATTTTTATAAGATGGATAATTTGTTGACTCTTTAAGACTTAAGAAAATAAAATGCAACCACAGATACTATGTTAGTTTTATTTTTTCACAATTTTTAAATAAATTTAATTATTAGGAAGATAATTAATCCTATAATGTCACATAACTACCTTCATTATTCTAATTCTGTTCATAAATATACAGTTAACTGTAAATATACAGTTAATATAAGTCATGGGAAAAAGCTAAGACCAGAGTCAGAAAACCTAGGTTCACATCTTGGCCCTAGGTCTCGCTGGCTAAGTAATTTTTGGCAAATCACTTAATCTTACTTATCCTTGGTTTCCTAATTTGTAAAATAGCAATGATAATAACATAGTGAAGTTGTTGTTCTTTGTAAAGGGACTATAAATCACTTTGCAAATATTAGCTTTCTCTCACTTTAAAAAAGCATTTTTTTCTGATAGATCCCATAAATAGAATTCACCTAAATGATTAGGAACACAGTCCTTGAAGTCAGACAGCCTCGGTAATCATTCAGTGTCAATGACTATTTGCCGAGCAAATAATGAAATATTTGTTCAGCCTCTTTCTATGTGAGAACGCCTAGTCATGTATGTAAAATATACAAATATCTACCTTAAGTGATTCTCGATCACAGTACATATTAGAAACACTGTGGTTTCTGATTCAATAGGTATTTAAGCATCATTAAACGCCTTTTTGTCTCAATCATTAGAGTTGCACTTAAGATTCACAGGTATTTGGAAGCTAACCCAGGACTGAGAACCACTAAGATACCTCTTAGGGATTAAATGAGATCATGTACACAGATAATGAGAACATGCTTAATTCAAATAGGTATGTAGATTATCCAAAGTTATGGTATTTCCAGTAGTCATGTAAAGATGTGAGAGTTGGGCCATAAAGAAGGCTGAATGCGGAAGAATTGATGTTTTCAAATTGTGGTGCAGAAGACTCTTGAGAGTCCCTTGGACTGCAAGGATATCAAACCAGTCAATCCTAAAGGAAATCAGTCCTGAATATTCACTGAAAGACTGATGTTGAAGCTGAAGCTCCAATACTTTGGCCACCTGATATGAAGAACCCCACTCACTGGAAAAGAACCTGATGCTGGGAAAGACTGAGGGCAAGAGGAGAAGGGGACAACAGAGGATGAGATGGTTGGATGGCATCACTGACCAGATGACATGAGTTTGAGCAAACTCTGGGAGATAGTTGAGGACAGAGAAGTCTGGTGTGCTGCAGTCCATGGAGTCACAAAGAGTTAGATATGACCTAGCCACTGAATAACAAAATGCGGATTATATTCTCCTTTTTAAATATTATATATATTTATGAAAATTATTTCATAAGGAGCATGTAAGAAATACTGTAATCAATTAATTATTAAAGTGGTGGTTCTCAAACTTCAGCATGATTTTAATGAAGAGTAGGAAAAAATTGTAAAAACAAATTACTGGGCCCTATCCCCAGAATTTTAATTCAGCTGGATCACTGAAAGAGCAAGAGAGTTCCAGAAAAACATCCATGTTTGCTTTATTGACTATGCCAAAGCCTTTGACTGTGTGGATCGCAATAAACTGTGGAAAATTCTGAAAGAGATGGGAATACCAGACCACCTGACCTGCCTCTTGAGAAACCTGTATGCAGGTCAGGAAGCAACAGTTAGAAAACTGGACATGGAACAACAGACTGGTTCCAAATAGGAAAAGGAGTACGTTAAGACTGTATATTGTCACCCTGTTTATTTAACTTATATGCAGCATACATCATGAGAAACGCTGGGCTGGAAGAGGCACAAGCTGGAAGCAAGATTGCCGGGAGAAATATCAATCACCTCAGATATGCAGATGACACCACCCTTATGGCAGAAAGTGAAGAGGAACTAAAAAGCCATGAGGAACACATGTATACCTGTGGTGGATTCATTTTGATATTTGGCAAAACTAATACAATTATGTATAGTTTAAAAATAAAATTTAAAAAAATAAATTAAAAAAAAAAAAAGAAAGTGAAAGAGGTGAGTGAAAAAGTTGGCTTAAAGCTCAACATTCAGAAAATGAAGATCATGGCATCTGGTCCCATCACTTCATGGCAAACAGATGGGGAAACAGAGTCAGACTTTATGTTTTTGGGCTCCCAAATCACTGCAGATGGTAATTGCAGCCATGAAATTAAAAGATGCCTACTCCTTGGAAGGAAAGTTATGGCCCACCTAGATAGCACATTAAAAAGCAGAGACATTACTTTGCCAACAAAGGTCCGTCTAGTCAAGGCTATGGTTTTTCCTGTGGTCATGTATGGATGTGAGAATTGGACTGTGAAGAAAGCTGTTCACTGAAGAATTGATGCTTTTGAACTGTGGTGTTGGAGAAGACTCTTGAGAGTCCCTTGGACTGCAAGGAGATCAACCAGTCCATCCTAAAGATCAGTCCTGGGTGTTCATTGGAAGGACTAATGCTGAAGCTGAAACTCCAATATTTTGGCCACCTCATGCAAAGAGTTGACTCATTGGAAAAGACCCTGATGCTGGAAGGGTCTTTTGGGGGCAGGAGGAGAAGGGGACGAAAGAGGATGAGATGGCTGGATGGCATCACTGACTCAATGGACATGAGTTTGGGTAAACTCCGGGAGTTGGTGATGGACAGGGAGGCCTGGTGTGCTGCAATTCATGGGGTCACAAAAAGTCGGACACGACTGAGCGACTGAACTGAACTGAAGGTCTGAAATAGAGACTAAGAATTTGTATTTCTAAAAAGTTCCCAGGTAATGCACTGCTGCTGCTCCAAGAATAAAACCACTGGATTAGAGAAACACTGTGTATGTTTGATGATCAGTCACTCAGTTGTATCTGACTCTTTGTAACTCCAAGGACTGAAGCCTGCCAGACTCCCCTGTCCATGGAATTATCCAGGCAAGAATACTAGAGTGGGTTGCCATTTCCTTCTCCAGGGGATCTTCCCGACCCAGTGATCAAACCCACATCTCTTGTGTCTCCTACACTGGCAAGTGAATACTAATGATATTTTAAAAATTATATATATAAGAGCAAACAATAGGCAGAAAATACAGTACCAAAATTTTAGAGTTTAGATGTCAGTAAGATCAATTTTTGGAGAAGGTGATGGCACCCCACTCCGGAACTCTTGCCTGGAAAATCCCATGGACGGAGGGGCCTGGTGGGCTGCAGTCCATGGGTTCGCTAGAAGTCGGACATGACTGAGCGACTTCACTTTTACTTTTCACTTTCATGCATTGGAGAAGGAAATGGCACCCCACTCCAGTGTTCTTGCCTGGAGAATCCCAGGGACGGGGGAGCCTGGTGGGCTGCCGTCTATGGGGTCGCACAGAGTTGGACATGACTGAAGCCACTTAGCAGCAGCAGCAGCAAGATCAATTTTGTTGGATGACTTTAAATACAGTCTCATATGGTACTCAATGAAGCCTTAATTGATACCGTGCCCCTGAGAGAAGCAGGGATGGGAATGTGTAGTCCCATTATACCTTATATTGACTTGAGATGTATCACTGCACCTAACAGCTTTGTATGGAAATGAACTGGTAAGGCATTATTTCCTCCCTTTAGTAGAAAGCAAGCACCGAAAACTTCCAGATGTTCAAGCTGGTTTTAGAAAAGGCAGAGAAACCAGAGATCAAATTGCCAACATCTGTTGGATCATCAAAAAAGCAAGAGAGTTCCAGAAAAACATCCAGTTCTGCTTTATTGACTATGCCAAAGCCATTGAATGTGTGGATCACAACAAACTGGGAAATTCTTCAAGACATGGGAATATCAGACCACCTGACCTGCCTCCTGAGAAATCTGTATGCAGGTCAGGAAGCAACAGTAAGAACTAGAGCAACAGACTGGTTCCAAATAGGGAAAGGAGTACATCAAGGCTGTATATTGTCACCCTGCTTATTTAACTTATATGCAGAGTCCATCATGAGAAATGCTGGACCAGAAGAAGCACAAGCTGGAATCAAGATTGCTGGGAGAAATAACCTCAGATATGCAGAAGACACCACACTTATGGCAGAAAGTGAAGTAGAACTAAAGAGCCTCTTGATGAAAGAGAAAGAGGAGAGTGAAAAAGTTGGCTTAAAATTCAACATTCAGAAAACTAAGATCATGGCATCTGGTCCTGTCACTTCATGGCAAATAGATGGGGAAACAGTGGAAACAGTGAAAGACTTTATTATGGGAGGCTCCAAAATCACTGCAGATGGTGACTGCAGCCATGAAATTAAAAGATGCTTGCTTCCTGGAAGAAAAGTTATGACCAAACTAGACAGCTTATTAAAAAGCAAAGACATTACTTTGCCAACAAAGGTCCATTTAGTCAAAGCTATGGCTTTTCCAGTGGTCATGTATGGATGTGAGAGTTGTACTATAAAGAGAGTTGAGCACTGAAGAATCAATGCTTTTGAACTGTGGTGTTGGAGAAGACTCTTGAGAGTCCCTGAGACATCAAAGAGATCCAACCAGTCCATCCTAAAGGAAATCAGTCCTGAATATTCATTGGAAGAACTGATGCTGAAGCTGAAACTCCAATACATTGGCCACCTGATGCAAAGAACTGACTCACTGGAAAAGATTCTGATGCTGGGAAAGATTGAAGGTGGGAGGAGAAGGGGATGACGGAGGATGAGATAGTTGGATAGCATCACTGACTCAATGGACGTGAGTTTGAGTAAACTCCGGGAGTTGGTGATAGACAGGGAGGCCAAGTGTGCTGCAGTCCGTGGGGTCACAAAGAGTCAGACACAACTGAGCGACTGAACTGAATTGAACTGAAGCACCCTGAAGGTAAGAGATCAAGTCATACTTATCTACATACCCACAGAGCCTAGCACGGTGCTGGTAAGCATTCAATAAAACAATTAATGAATGATTGAAACCTCAGTTTGGACAGAGTAAATTTTGTTATGCGTTTCCCTGGTGGTTCAGTGTTAAAGAATCCACTGGACAATGCAAGAGATGCAGGTTTGATCCCTAGGTGGGAAGATCCCCTAAAGAAGGAAATGGGCAACCCCCTCCAGTATTCTTGCCTGGGAAATCTCATGGACAGAGGAGCCTTGCGGGCTATAGTCCACAAGGTTGCAAAGAGTTGGGCATGACTTAGCAACTAAACAACAGCAAAAAAAAACTTTTTTTTTTTTCTCTGACTCTCATGGTAACTCCACAGACTTTCATGGGAAAGTCTAAAGGTATAGAGACAACCATCTCCCTTTCATCTCTCCATCAGAACCGTGGTTCTCAAATGCAGGGAGGAAGTATGTCCAGAAGGCATCTGGCTATGTTAGGAGACATTTTTGTCAGTCACAACTGGAGAGGGTCCTACTAAGCATTTACTGGGGATGCTGCTAAACAACCTACAATGCCCAGGACAGTCTCCATAACAAAGAAATATCCAGTCCAAAATGTCAAGTGACTATGTTGAGAAACTCAGCATTAGAGGAATCCAAGTGAGCTAATCAAGTACGGGTCCTAAATTCTTCCACCAGCCTCCTAAATAAAAGTTTGACCTAAAACCAAAGAAAGAATATCAACTGCCAACAATTTACAAGTATAGCATTCTGCAACCTGGGGCTGCAGGTCACACAGCTAGTTAGTTTAGAAATAAAAGTCTCACTCTGAACCAAACACTCCTGAAAACTTTCTTAATTCTGGGCCAGCTGATCCATTCATCTAATCTGAACATGACCAGTAGCTAATCAACCACTAATTGCTCTTGATAGCTCACTTTCTGTGCCTCAGCAGGACTGCCTGTGGCAGGAGAACTCTGTCTTTTAGATGTTGTTTTGATAATGATTTAACTCATCTTTATCATTTCCCTGCATTCAGTTACATGGCTCAGCTCTTCTTTGTCGGACTAGGCCTGTTTAAATATTAATTTTAATCTTGGTTAGAAGCAATTTGCAACATAACCTGATGGGAAGATAATGAAACAGCATCCTTAACAGTCAGAAGCAAGAAAAATAAACAACCGTGACCTTCCCCCTTCTTTTTAAATAAGCCCTGAATGTCATTCCAAAGAGACTGCTCCTAGAACCATCTGCAACCAGCACACTCTTGTTTTTAGTACCTTGGGTACTTCCAGATTTCCCAGTCCACAACCACTCTTTTTTCCGCTGCCTTGTTCAAAACACATGTTAACCATCAGGCATACGACAGAAGAATAAATGGATTTCAGGCAAGCCAGCAGGGGAAACAGAAGGTAAACTTTGTCAGCTATAGATATGAATGTGGCAGAGAAAAAGAAGTATGAGAAAACAGAGGCTGATCTGGAGGCAAGCTTGAGGGTGAGGATAATTTATGGGGTAGAGCACGTTTGCTGTAAGAAAAAGCTAGCTTGGACCATGCTTCTAATTGTCTGTAGTTCTCATTTCCAGAAAAGACAAAGGAGGACAAAAGGAAGCAAGGAATGAGGGGAGGAAGAAAGGGTAAAGTGAAGAAGGAAAAGAGAAAGGACACTGAAATAAGCATTTATTCAATACCTACTACACATACAATGCTATATATTGATACTTTGTCATTTGTTATGTTATTTAACCCTCACAAAAGTCCTCACAAAAGGTACTTACTTTTATCTGTATCATAAGATATTGTCTCCGATTCTCAGATAAGGAAAGTGAAGTGCAGAAAAGTTAAGTAACTTGCCCAGGATCACAAAGTTGGGATTCTAAAACCAAGCAGGACTCTGTGGGGCTCCCAGGTACAGAGGCCTTCCTGTTTCCCATTTCTTGTAGGCAAGACTCCAGCCTCCAAACTTCCCGAGTTCCAGAAGGCAGATTCAAACAATTGCTAATCAAGGGAGAAGCAACCAAAACCTGAGGCAAGATTACAGGTACCAGAGAAACTCGTCAAAATTAGACCAACCACCTGAGTCAGATTAAGGGCTACAAAACCTGCTCACACCTTCGTCTTGTCAGAGACCCCAGCTTTGAATCATTGTTATAAAACCCCTCATCAAATCCTCTGAATTGGAACACTTAGTTTTTAGAAGCAGGAGTCAGCTGCATTCCCCTCTTCCCTGACAAAGTAATAAAACTTTCCTTTTCTACTTCACCCAAAACTGTCTCTGAGATTTGATTCAGCACTGGTGTATAGAGAGGCAGAGTTCTCAGTAACAAACTGAACACAGATATCTTGTCTCAAAGCCCAGAAAAAACAGAAGGGGTAGCCTCTGGAAAGATAATGTTAAAAATGTTAAGAAAATTCATTCTGTGAACACATGATCAGGCATGATAGGAAACTGAACTGACATATGAGGCTGCATGATCCACAATAAGATATCCAATCCCTATACCTACTTCATAATGTATTCCTTTCTTAAGTTATATAATAATTATTCCTTTACTTTCTCAAGAGATAATTGTGGAACACTAAGTATGAGCAAGGCACTGTGCTAATTGCCATCAAAGGTACACCTGTGAACAATGCATGTTATTCACAGTCTAGTAGGGAAGAAAGGGGGAGAAGGCGATGGCACCCCACTCCAGTGTTCTTGCCTGCAGAATCCCATGGACGGAAGAGCCTGGTAGGCTGCAGTCCATGGGGTCGCTAAGAGTCAGACACGACTGAGCAACTTCACTTTCACTTTCCACTTTCATGCATTGGAGAAGGAAATGGCAACCCACTCCAGTGTTCTTGCCTGGAGAATCCCATGGACGGAGAAGCCTGGTAGGCTGTAGTCCATGGGGTCGCACAGAGTCGGACATGACTGAAGCGACTTAGCAGCAGCAGCAGCAGCAGGGAAGAAAGGGGCTTCCAAGGTGGCTCAGTGGTAAAGAATTTACCAGCCAATGCAGGAGACATGGATTCTATTTCTGGGTCAAGAAGATCCCCTGGGGAAGGAAATGGCTATTCACTCCAGTACTCTTGCCTGGGAAATCCCTCAAACAGAGCAGCCTGGAGGGCTACAGTCTACCGGGTCGCAAAAGAGTCAGATGTGAGTTAATGACTAAAAAACAACAAGGAAGAAAGACAAGTATACATGCAATTAAAATACAATTTGATAGATGCTACAGCAAGTGAAACTCCAAAGAGGTATAAGAACATGTAAGTATTGACAAGGAGGTCTGTCAGACACAGTTTCAAGTTAAGGCTTAAGGCATGAGTAAGAAAAGTCCATGACATTGAACAGGAGGAAGTGATCAAGGCCATTCCCAAGAAAAAGAAATGCAAAAAGGCAAAATGGTTGTCTGAGGAGGCCTTACAAACAGCTATGAAAAAAACAGCAGCAAAAGGCAAAGGAGAAAAGGAAAGATATACCCATTTGAATGCAGAGTTTCAAAGAATAGCAAGGAGAGAAAAGAAAGCCTTCATCAGTGATCAATGCAAAGAAACAGAGGAAAACAATACAATGGGAAAGACTAGAGATCTCTTCAAAAAAATTAGAGATACTAAGGGAAATTTTCATGCAAAGATGGGCACAATAAAGGAAAGAAATGGTATGGATCTAACAGAACCAGAAGATATTAAGAAGAGGTGGCAAGAATACACAGAACTATACAAAAAAGATCTTCACGACCCAGATAATCATGGTGGTGTGATCACTCACCTACAGCCAGACATCCAGGAATGCTAAGTCAAATGGGCCTCAGGCAGCATCATTACAAACAAAGCTAGTGGAAATGATGGAATTCCAGTTGAGCTATTTCAAATCCTGAAAGATGATGCTGTGAAAGTGCTACACTCAATATGTCAGCAAATTTGGAAAACTCAGCAGTGGCCACAGGACTGGAAAAGGTCAGTTTTTATTCCAATGCCAAAGAAAGGCAATGCCAAAGAATGCTCAAACTACTGCACAATTGCACTCATCTCACATGCTAGCAAAGTAATGCTCAAAATTCTCCAAGCCAGGCTTCAGTGGTATGAGAACCGTGAACTTCCAGATGTTCAGGCTGGATTTAGAAAAGGCAGAGAAACAAGAGCTCAAATTGCCAACATCAGTTGGATCACTGAAAAGGCAAGAGAGTTCCAGAAAAATATCTACTTCTGCTTTATTGACTATGCCAAAGCCTTTGACTGTGTGGATCACAACAAACTGGAAAATTCTGAAAGAGATGGAAATACCAGACCACCTGACCTGCCTCCTGAGAAATCTGTATGCAGGTCAAGAAGCAACAGTTAGAACTAGACATGGAACAACAAACTGATTTCAAATAGGGAAAGGAGTTCGTCAAGGCTGTATATTGTCACCCTGTTTATTTAACTTCTATGCAGAGTACATCATGAGAAACGCTGGGCTGGAAGAAGCACAGGCTGGAATCAAGATTTCTGGGAGAAATATCAATAACCTCAGATATGCAGATGACACCACCCTTATGGCAGAAAGTGAAGAACTAAAGAGCTTCTTGATGAAAGTGAAAGAGGAGAGTGAAAAAGTTGGCTTAAAGCTCAACATTCAGAAAACGAAGATCATGGTATCTGGTCCCATCACTTCATGGGAAATAGATGGGGAAACAGTGAAAACAGTGTCAGACTTTATTTTGGGGGGCTCCAAAATCACTGCAGATGGTGATTGCAGCCATGAAATTAAAAGACGCTTACTCCTTGGAAGAAAAGTTATGACCAAACTAGACAGCTTATTAAAAAGCAAAGACATTACTTTGCCAACAAAGGTCCATCTAGTCAAAGCTATGGTTTTTCTGGTAGTCATGTATGGATGTGAGAGTTGGACTATAAAGAAAGCTGAGCACAGAAGAATTGATGCTTTTGAACTGTGGAGTTGGAGAAGACTCTTGAGAGTCCCTTGGACTGCAAGGAGATCCAACCAGTCCATCCTAAAGGAGATCAGTCCTAAATATTCATTGGAAAGACTGATGCTAAAGTTGAAACTCCAATACTTTGTCCACCTGATGCAAAGAACTGACTCATTAGAAAAGACCCTGTTGTTGGGAAAGATTGAAGGCAGGAGGAAAAGGGGACGACGGAGGATGCAACGGTTGGATAGCATCACCAACTCAATGCATATGAGTTTGAGTAAACTCCGGGAGTTGGTGATGGACAGGGAGGCCTGGCGGGCTGAAGTCCATGGGGTCACAAAGAGTCGGACACCACTGAGCAACTGAACTGAACTGAATTGAAGATAAGTGAAAGCACCTTTCTTCTGTTAACACTGAGTTTGAAGGAATTGCACATGTGTGTGCACACTCTGACTCAAAATAATATTCTAATTCCAGGTCATAAATGGAAGACCTCTGTTGCTCCATCTGCCACATTATCCATAGACAATACAGCCAATTTCAGAGCATGTGGTAAAAAGCCACATTGGACTAAAAGTCGGATCTGAATTTCAATCCAAGCTTGCCCAAGTTCTGACTGAGTAACTTTGGAAAAGTAATTTTAACCTCCCTGAGCCTAAATTTGCTGCTGCTCTTGCTGCTGCTATTTAGTCGCTAAGTCGTGTTCAACTCTTTGTAACCACATGGACTGTAGCCCACCAGGCTCCTCTGTCCATGGGGATTCTTCAGGCAAGAAACTGGAGTGGGTTGCCATTTCCTTCTCCAAGGGATCTTCCCAACCCAGGGATGGAACCCAAGTCTCCTGTTTGGCAGGTGGATTCTTTACCTCTGAGCCTGGCAAGTCCAAGCCTAAGTTTACTCATCTTCAAAAGGAATTAAGCTAAACCATTTCTAAAATCTTTCCCACTTTTAGCATAGATAACGTAGGGTTTAAACTCATAGTTTTAACTCTAATGACTTCTAAGTACACACCACAGCTTGCTAATCAGAAATTGGTTAGAAACTATCAGTATTTTAGACTTTTATATTGATGATTATTTCAAGTTACATTTAAAAAAAAAATGAACTCACCACATGAATTTTACAATCAATATTAAAAGAAAAACTGACATCATAAATGGAAATAGATTAGCTTTGGAAAAATTGAAATGAAAAGGTAAAGTTCCAAAAGGGAAAAAAAAAGAACATGTTTAAACATAGTAGTAGTCTTCTAAGCCAAATCCAAAGTTCATTACAGTCTCCAAATGAAATGTTAAAAGATAGAAATTCTCCTGACCTTAGCACAATATCTAACTGCCTACAAAAATAATAATAAGACCAACAGAAAAGCTGAATTCCAATCTTAATAATATTTCATTATTATTGTAAAAGTTGTACAAAAGATTTTACATTATTATTGAAAAACCTGAAAAAGTTGACAGGTCAACTTTTTAAAAGTGTTCATAAGTCAAATGTAAAATGGCATTCAACATTACAATGAAATGCAGATTCCCTGGTAGTCAAGTAGTTAGGATTCGGAGCTTTCACTGCCCTGGTCCAGGTTCCATCTCTGGACAGGGAACTGAGATCGCACAAGCTGTGCAGCACCGCCGGAAAGTTATAATGTGATGATAGAGTGATGTGTAATTGGACAGTAAGCAACAAAAACTCCATGCTGCCTTGATTTTAGAAATGGGAAAAATTACACCTGCAGACCTTCCCTACCTCGTGAAGATTACTGAGTTAACAATTATAAAGGTGCTATACCTTGGAAGAAAATTAGCAATGCAACAGGAACAGGGAAAGAGGCTATGGTACCGTTTTCTTTTAAATCATTTTAGTAAAAAAGATTATTAAACTCACAATTTTAATAACAATATAAGAATCAACTTGGGTTTTCAATGTATATTTTACCCCAAATTTCAAAGTGAGACATATAAAGTTAACACAAATATATAAATTCATTTGTCAACTCTTAAAATTAATTTGATATTACATATCTGCAGTTTTTAATGAAATAATTTTTAATAAATTCCTTTTTGTTAAATAAGACTGACCCAAAATTAGAAAATATTTATAACAAAAGAAGGGAGGGAGGGAGGAAAGGAGGAAGGTATCTGAAAAGATATTTTCTCTTTCCTCCCTCCAGTATTTTGAGGGAGATAGAAGCTCCAATACTTTGGCCACCTGATGTGAAGAACTGACTTATTGGAAAAGACCGTGATGCTGGAAAAGATTGAGGGCAGGAGGAGACAGGGATGACAGAGGATGAGATGGTTGGATGGTGTCACCAACTCAATGGACATGAGTTTGAGCAAGCTCTGGGAGTTGGTGACAGACAGGGAAGCTGGGCATGCTGCAGTCCATGGGGTCGCAAAGAGTCGGACACGACTGAGTGACCAAACTGAACTGAACTGGACTTGTAGCCTGCCAGGCTCCTCTGTCCATAGATTCCTGTAATATATCCAGAATTATACTAGATATTTTAGATTAAAGGGTAAATATCACACAATCAGGACTCTCAAGGTGTTCATAGTCTAGAGGTAGGTATTTACGAAGAAACCTACAGGAAAGAACAACCAACAGGCACATGGCAAAGTCCCTTTGGTGCAATCCCATAAAACTCTAGACCAACTCCAGACAGGTGACAACTTACAGAGAGCCCGGTTTGATTCAGGAAAATTAATCCAAGACACAGGAAGATTGGAAGCAGTCCTAGGAAAGAACAGTTTCTAGCAGACTTACTTGGGCAAAGGGCACTGTTCTCTCCTGCCTGAAACACACACTTCCCTGATAATATTACCAGGATAATGGGAGGCAGGGTAAGCTACAGTGATAGTTTGACCCTGGGATGTTAAGCCAGTGACTGATTTCCTGTTAGGCTTTTGGTTCCTTTTGCTTCAGGGCACAAGTAAGACTAAAGACCCCCTGGAGAACTGAGAAAGCAGATGGACAAATAAACTCTACACTTTAAATCTTAAATCAATATAGGACAAATAGACCTAAGTGGAAGATGTAATGGGGGAAGCAAAGAGGAAAAATTTAACTGTTTTTGTAGGGAGTGTCAAAGGGGAAGATGGGGATGAAAGTTTAACAGAGTAGTGACATTGTGCTGAGGTTTGAAGGATAAATAGGAATTTTCAGCATTATACACACACACACACACACACACACACACACCCCATCACAAAGGCAGAGGAAGCATAAAAGAATGCGTGTGGTCCCAGTACTAGAATGGTGGGTCCTTAAGTTTAGGATGGGTGTGGAAAAGATGAAGCAGGAAAGATTCTGAGGGGTCAGATTCTAGAGAGTCTGATATACCTTGGTGTGGAATTTCTATTTTGTCCTAGGTAGAGGTGATGGAGGAGAAGGCAATGGCACCCCACTCCAGTACTCTTGCCTGGAAAACCCCATGGATGGAGGAGCCTGGTAGGCTGCAGTCCATGGGATCGCTGGGAGTTGGACACAACTGAGTGACTTCACTTTCACTTTCACTTTCCTGCATTGGAGGAGGAAATGGCAACCCACTCCAGTGTTCTTGCCTGGAGAATCCCAGGGACGGGGGAGCCTGGTGGGCTGCCGTCTATGGGGTCGCACAGAGTCGGACACGACTGAAGCGACTTAGCAGTAGCAGCAACAGCAGAGGTGATGGAGGGCCATGACTTTAAGACTGTGAAATGATCAAACATGCATGTTGGTAGTAGCATATCTGCAATACTGTGAAAAATAAGTTAAGAGATGACTTAGGCCTTATGCAAAGAGACCTTTTAGTGTACAGGTAGTTCTAATCCATACTAGAAATGAGGAGTGCTGAATTATATCTGTGACAGTGAAGGTAAAGAAAAGTAGATACTATCAGGATCAGTAGTAATGACCAACTTCATTTGCTTGAGCAGAGGCCTGTAAAAGAGTGTCAAGGATGACTCCAGATTCCCCACTTGTGCAGCCAAGTGGATAAAGGTGATGATAAATAAAACCTCAACTATAGAAAATTATATATGAACGAAACTAGTGTAATCTGCAAATGAAAAGTTGGATTAGGACAATGAGATGCTTTGTTCTATTACATGCAAAAAAAATTTTTGATTGAGGCTACATTTAGGTTTAAATGCACGTTCTTTACTAGTTAATAACTTTGAGTAGATTATTTAATTTCTATAAAGTTAGTCTTAGCCAACATTAATTTGTTTATAATTCATCTTGTTTCAAAGAAGATTTAAAGTAGTTTATAAAACTACATACATTTCAACAAAACAAAGTATATATAGAAAGATGATGACAGGAAAGAAGAATAAAGATGTGAAAAACAAAATTAATTCACAAATGCATAATTTATGATTCCATAGTCTTACATAAGAAGTGGGCTCATTCTCAGTTTTGAGCTTCCAAGCTACCCTTCCTAGCTTAAAAAAAACTAAGATCATGGCATCCAGTCCCTTCACTTCATGGCAAATAGAAGGGGAAAAGGTGGAAGTAGTGACAGATTTCCTCTTCTTGGGCTCTACAGATGGTAACTGCAGCCATGAACTTAGAAAATGATTGCTTCTTGGTAGGAAAGCTGAGACAAACCTAGACTGTGCGTTAAAAAGCAAAGACAGCACTTGGCTGACAAAGGTCCATATGGTCAAGGCTATGGTCTTTCCAGTAGTCATATATGGATGTGAGAGCTGGACAGAAAAGAAAGCAGAGTGCCGAAGAATTGATGTTTTCAAACTGTGGTGCTGGAGAATACTCTTGCGTGTCCCTTGGAAAGCAAGGAAATCAAACCAATCAATCTTAGAGGAAATCAACCCTGAAACACCAAGATATATCAGAAGGATGAATGCTGAAGCTGAAGCGCTAATACTTTGGTCACCTGATGTGAACAGCTAACTCACTGGAAAAGACCCTGATGCTAGGAAACACTGAAGGAAGAAAGAGAAGGGAGCAACAGATGATGAGATGGTTGGATAGTATTACCAGTTCAATGTACATGAACTTGGGCAAATTCCAGGAGATGGTGAGGGACAGGGAAGACTGGAGTACTTTAGTTCATGGGGTCACAAAGAGTTGGTCATGACTTGGTGACTGAACAATAACAAGCTATCTACCCATATGGGAAACCCAATGAGTTTCATGACTTATTTTGTCTATTGTTAGCTAGTGACACTCAGAAAAACTTCATCAGGTACTCATAATGCAGATACTTCATAAAAGAGTGATCAGCATGAGAAATACATCCTTGAACCTCTAATGACTTCATATATCAAGTTTTTCAATGCCAGTCAGCACTAAAATAGCTAAACACAAATCAGCAAAAGCATGTCTATGTGGGGTCAAAATAATAAGCTGGATAAAGAGCTATCTCAGGGTCTGGATGATACTAGTCAATCTAATCACACTAGGACCACAGCCTTGTCTAACTCAATGAAACTAAGCCATGCCAGTGGGGTGACCCAAGATGGGCAGGTCATGGTGGAGACATCTGACAGAATGTGGTCCACTGCAGAAGGGAATGGCAAACCACTTCAGTATTCTTGCTTTGAGAACCCCATGAACAGTAGGAAAAGGCAAAATGATAGGATACTGAAAGAAAAACGCCCAGGTCAGTAGGTGCCCAATATGTTACTGGAGATCAGTGGAGAAATAACTCCAGAAAGAATAAAGGGATGGAGCCAAAGCAAAAACAATACCCAGCTGTGGATGTGACTGGTGATAGAAGCAAGGTCTGATGCTGTAAAGAGCAATATTGCATAGGAACCTGGAATGTCAGGTCCATGAATCAAGGCAAATTGGATGGTCAAACAAGAGATGGCAAGAGTGAATGTCGACATTCTAGGAATCAGCGAACTGAAATGGACTGGAATGGATGAATTTAACTCAGATGACTATTTTATCTACTACTGCGGGCAGGAATCTCTCAGAAGAAATGGAGTGGCCATAATGGTCAACGAAAGAGTCTGAAATGCAGTACTTGGATGCAATCTCAAAAACGACAGAATGATCTCTGTTCGTTTCCAAGGCAAACCATTCAATATCACAGTAATCCAAGTCTATGCCCCAACCAGTAACGCTGAAGAAGCTGAAGTTGAATGGTTCTATGAAGACCTACAAGACCTTTTAGAACTAACACCGAAACAAGATGTCCTTTTCATTATAGGGGACTGGAATGCAAAAGTAGGAAGTCAAGAAATACCTGGAGTAACAGGCAAATTTGGCCTTGGAATACGGAATGAAACAGGGCAAAGACTAACAGAGTTTTCCCAAGAAAATGCACTGGTCGTAACAAACACCCTCTTCCAACAACACAAGAGAAGACTCTATACATGGACATCACCAGATGCTCAACACCGAAATCAGATCGATTATATTCTTTGCAGCCAAAGATGGAGAAGCTCTATACAGTCAGCAAAAACAAGACCAGGAGCTGACTGTGGCTCAGACCATGAACTCCTTATTGCCAAACTCAGACTGAAATGAAGAACGTAGGGAAAACCACTATACCATTCAGGTATGACCTAAATCAAATCCCTTATGATTATACAGTGGAAGTGAGAAATAGATTTAAGGGCCTGGATCTGATAGATAGAGTGCCTGAGGAACTATAAAATGAGGTTCGTGACATTGTACAGGAGACAGGGATCAAGACCATCCCCATGGAAAAGATGCAAAAAAGCAAAATGGCTGTCTGGGGAGGCCTTACAAATAGCTGTGAAAAGAAGAGAAATGAAAAGCAAAGGAGAAAAGGAAAGATATAAACATCTGAATGCAGTTCCAAAGAATAGCAAGAAGAGATAAGAAAGCCTTCTTCAGCGATCAATGCAAAAAAATAGAGGAAAACAACAGAATGGGAAAGACTAGAGATCTCTTCAAGAAAATCAGAGATACCAAAGGAACATTTCATGCAAAGATGGGCTCGATAAAGGACAGAAATGGTATGGACCTAACAGAAGCAGAAGATATTAAGAAGAGATGGCAAGAATACACAGAAGAACTGTACAAAAAAGATCTTCACGACCCAGATAATCACAATGGTGTGATCACTGACCTAGAGCCAGACATCCTGGAATGTGAAGTCAAGTGGGGCTTAGAAAGCATCACTATGGAGGAGAGTGCATGGAGGCGGGGGAGGGCAGTGAGGGCCTACGCTTGTTCTCTGTCTAGCTGTGACCGGCTGAGGAGGCGCAGCGGCATAGGGAAGGTACCCTTGCCGGGCTAGTACAGCACTAGGGTGTCAGTTGGTCCCGCCCAGAACACATTTTAAAAAAAAAAAAAAAAAAGAAAGCATCACTATGAACAAAGCTAGTGGAGGTGATGGGATTCCAGTTGAGCTATTCCAAATCCTGAAAGATGATGCTGTGAAAGTGCTGCACTCAACATGCCAGCAAATTTGGAAAACTCAGCAGTGGCCACAGGACTGGAAAAGGTCAGTTTTCATTCCAATCCCAAAGAAAGGCAATGCCAAAGAATGCTCAAACTACCACACAATTGCACTCATCTCACAGGCTAGTAAAGTAATGCTCAAAATTCTCCAAGCCAGGCTTCAGCAATATGTGAACCGTGAAGTTCCTGATGTTCAAGCTGGTTTTAGAAAAGGCAGAGGAACCAGAGATCAAATTGCCAACATCCGCTGGATCATGGAAAAAGCAAGAGAGTTCCAGAAAAACATCTATTTCTGCTTTATTGACTATGCCAAAGTTTTTGATTGTGTGGATCACAATAAACTGTGGAAAATTCTGAAAGAGATAGGAATACCAGACCACCTGATCTGCCTCTTGAGAAATTTGTATGCAGGTCAGGAAGCAACAGTTAGAACTGGACATGGAACAACAGGCTGGTTCCAAATAGGAAAAGGAGTTCGTCAAGGTTGTATATTGTCACCCTGTTTATTTAACCTATACGCAGAGTATATCATGACAAACGCTGGACTGGAAGAAACACAAGCTGGAATCAAGATTGCGGGGAGAAATATCAATAATCTCAGATATGCAGATGACACCACCCTTATGGCAGAAAGTGAAGAGGAACTCAAAAGCCTCTTGATGAAAGTGAAAGTGGAGAGTGAAAAAGTTGGCTTAAAGCTCAACATTCAGAAAACGAAGATCATGGCATCAGTCCCACCCCTTCATGGAAAATAGATGGGGAAACAGTGGAAACAGTGTCAGACTTTATTTTTCTGGGCTCCAAAATCACTACAGATGGTGACTGCAGCCATGAAATTAAGACACTTACTCCTTGGAAGGAAAGTTATGACCAACCTAGATAGCATATTCAAAAACAGAGACATTACTTTGCCAACAAAGGTTCATCTAGTCAAGGCTATGGTTTTTCCTGTGGTCATGTATGGATGTGAGAGTTGGACTGTGAAGAAGGCTGAGCGCCGAAGAATTGATGTTTTTGAACTGTGGTGTTGGAGAAGACTCTTGAAAGTCCCTTGGACTGCAAGGAGATCCAACCAGTCTATTCTAAAGGAGATCAGCCCTGGGTGTTCTTTGGAAGGAATGATGCTAAAGCTGAAACTCCAGTACTTTGGCCACCTCATGCGAAGAGTTGACTCATTGGAAAAGACTCTGATGCTGGGAGGGATTGGGGGCAAGAGGAGAAGGGGATGACAGAGGATGAGATGGCTGGATGGCATCACTGACTTGATGGACGTGAGACTGAGTGAACTCCGGGAGTTGGTGATATACAGGGAGGCCTAGCGTGCTGCGATTCATGGGGTTGAAAAGAGTCGGACACGACTGAGCGACTGATCTCATCTGATAGGAATGAAAAGACTACATGCTTATTCCTCCCTACATGAGGAGATTCCTCATAAACAGCCCTAACTTCAAGTTACTCAAGGATACCATCGTGCCAACTTCCCATCCCTGAGGGATTCTTGATGGTTGACTTGACCTCTGGTCTGTCAGTGGCCATTCTCAAGGTTCTTCAGCCTTCAGTTCAGTTCAGTCACTCAGTCGTGTCCGACTCTCTGCGACCCCAAGAATCGCAGCACGCCAGGCCTCCCTGTCCATCACCAACTCCCAGAGTTCACTCAAACTCATGTCCATCGAGTCGGTGATGCCATCCAGCCTTCTCATCCTCTGTCGTCCCCTTCTCCTCCTGCCCCCAATCTCTCCCAGCATCAGGGTCTTAGTACATACAAATACCCAGTTTTCAGAAATACAAGATGTAGCATAAAACCACATTAAATAGGACCAGCTGGAAGAAAGCCTAGACTCATGAAAGTTCTCAATATTCAAAAGATATTCCATTACTTTAACATAATATAAACAATTAGCTAAAAATATTACCATTAGAATTCTTCAAAGGCTTGTTTTAGTAAGTTATTTCTAATTAATATACTTTTCTACCATTTAGTGCTGCCAAAAACTTAAAAATGGCTTGTTTGCCAAATGGTTTAAATAGGTTACATGCTTCTCTTGATCCATATAAACTTATGTATAGTCAATTAATTTGCTTATCCATCATACTTAAGGCATTGATTCAGAATCAGGTAAAGAGAATTTACAGAGGTTAAAACATAACCAGTCTTGACCTTAGAATTTGGCATGTGAACCACATGTCTTTTTGTCTTTGTGTTGTGTCTATAGATTACTAAATTAAGTTTGTGTGTCAGAAGTATGATAATTATTCAATGCAGAATTTCTATTGCATGTATTTTAATGTAAGTCTTTCTTAAGACTAAGAAGGGCAAGAGAAGGGGTGAATTCCAGCATTATTCTTTTTTTATTTAAATTTATTTTTAATTGGAGGATAATTGCTTTACAATATTGTGTTGGTTTCTGCCACATATCAACATGAATCAGCCGTAGGTATATGCAACACCACTCTTTATAACTTCAAGTCTGTCCTACCTTCCACAACTAAGATATCCCTGGACAGGTTTATTTATGAACAAAGATCTTTTTTAAATAACATAATGCTTCTTTTTTAGTCCTAGATATTCTTTCAGTACAGTAAAGGTGTTAAATCAGCAGAATCAAAGTCATTGCCATGGAAAAAGAATGTGATAACATTTTTATGCAGCCAAACAAAGTAAGTATGAATAAGAGTATGAGAACAGTGGATAAAAAGAAAAAAGAACTTAATGCAAAGTGAAAAGTACTGTTAATACCAGAACTTGTGAAGTATGAATGTTCATTAAGTAGCTTTTATAGTGTTTTCTAATTTTATGATTCATGATATTCTTAAACTAATACTAATAAAATGTATATATAGGCTAACTTCATGACTGTTGAGTTTTTTTGTAGGGCAAGCCTAGAGTGATAATACACTTTTAATAAACTTTTAATGTCAATTTAAAAATCTTACTTTTATCTCTGGATTTGGACATTCAAACACAATCCAATGAACTGCCAAATGTACATAAAAAGAACCTGTCCTTCAAGTTTTTTAAATACATAAATTTTAAATTGCTTCTTATAAGACTGGATTTAAAATTTCTCATCCTTTCACTCAACAAGCACTTAGGGCAGTCGTGACTTAGTTCAGAGTCTTCCTTGTCAGATAATGCACACATCGACAGTCGGACTATGAAGGGTGCGACTGAAGTCCTAATGGCCAAAAGAGGCCACGGGAAAAATGGCTGAGAGACTACCCAGCCTTTCTTATTAAAGAGCTAGAGCTTAACAAATCATCCTGTTCTTGATTATTTCTTTCATAAAACTGTCAGACAGATGCAGAATAGGAATCAGCAATATAAAATTGTGGTTCCCCAACTGAATCAAGGATTTTTTTTTACCATAACTTTAATGTCCCTCTAATGTCATGGGCCCAGTGGGAAACAATGCAAGTTTATAAAAATAGTAAAATACAAGGGGAACCAACAGAAGGCAGGACAGGGAGGTGGGGAGAGAAAGCAAAGACAAAAAGAAAAAAGCCTGTCTTTATTTGAATTTAATTTTTAAACAGCTGTGCCTCATCTAAACGTAGAACAATGGCATAGGTCAAACAGACTCTTTCAGAAGGAGCTTGCTAGCTCCTCTCTGAAAGAATGAAAAAAATGGTGGGGCTATCCCAGGATTTCTTGGCCTTGGCACTGTTGACAATTTGAACCAGATAATTCTTTGTTGTGAGGGCTGTCCTGGGCATTACAAAATGTTTATCATCATCCCTGGTCTCTACCCACCAGAAACCAATAGCACCACCCCAGTAATGACAATCAAAAATGTCTTCAAGACACTGCAAAATTGCCTCTGGTCAAGAACGACCAGGCTTGCCCCTACACAAAATATTTTTAAACTTGTCCTTAGTTCCTTCTGAGCTTTCCAGCTGACAGAATGGACTGCCACAGTCAGCAACATGATGACTGGCACACTTTCCTCTCATGGCAACTTTCTCCTACCGTGGTATATTTTATTAAATATTTCATCAGGAAATCCATTTCTGTTTCTCTTCTCATACTATATTTAATATTTTTAAAGATAATCTGTTTACAGAAATAAAAGGCAAAAAAGAAACATCCTTATAACTAAGTAATACAAAACCATTGTACATTAATTCCCTCCTTATCTCCCCAAGAAATTGTCCTAGAAAGCAGCCAAAATTTAAAATAGTGAAAGAAAGGACTTCCCTGGTGGTCCAGTGCTTACGATTCTGCCTGCCAATGCAGGGGACGTGGTTCCATCCCTGCTCCAGGAAGATTCCACACGCAGTGGGGCAACTAAACTCACGCATCCTAAAGCCCGTGCTCTGCAACAAGAGAAGCCACCACAATAAGAAGCCTAAGCACCAGCTAGAGAGTAGGCCCACTTGCCGCAATTAGAGAAAAGCCCAAGTGCACCAACAAAGACCCAGTGCAGCCAAAAATAAACAAATCCATTAAAAAAAAGTGTACAGTTCGATGGTTTAAAAAAATAGTGAAAGAGAAGTTAAAGACCACCTCACAAAGCAAATGACAAAAGCAAGGACTGAAACCTGCCATCCTTTCTCCCATCTTAAAAAAGTTTTCTTTTTTCTTGATGACTACTGCTCCCAGCCACAGCACCATTTCTTTGCTTCCTTTGCCACAAAACCCCTCCAAAGAGTTGACTCTGATGTCTCCAATTCTTCTCCTCCCATGCTCTCTTGACCTATTCCAACTGCCCTTGTCAAGGTCTTCAGTAACCTTCACAGTAATAAATGCCATGGTCACTTCTTAACCCTCATGTTACTTCATCAGCAGCATTTGACACAGTCGATTATTCTTTTCTACTTTGATACACTTTCTCCCTTGGCTCTGGGACCCCTCACACTCTTGACTTTCCCCTTACTCACCAGTTGCTCTTTCTAAATCTCCTTTACCAGTTTCCACTCCATCTCCCTTCCCTCGTAATAATACAGTAACCTTGGGCTTAGATCATGTCTCTCAGACTACTCACTTGCCAGGAAATGAGTGCTTATTCAGCCTAAGGTCTTACCACCTAGGTGCCAATGTCTCCCAAATTCACATCATCAGCCCAGCCTCTCCCCCAGACTCCAGATTCATGTGTTTGACCTCCTACTTGTCATCTCCACTTGAAATCAAATGAACACTTCAACTCATATGTGTCCAAAACGGATCTCCTAAAAAAAAAAAAAAAAAAAACTGAACTCCTTTCTCACTAAACTTGCCCCATCCACAATCTTCCAATACCAGCTGATAACGACTCCATCCTATTAGTAGCTCAGGTCACAAACTATGGAATCATCCATGACTCATATCTTTCTCTCACACAGCCTGTTAGTTCCGGAAACCGTATTAGCTCCACCCTCAAAATATATTCCGGGTCTTTCCATTTCTCAGGCCCTCTGCTGCTACCGCCCTGATAGTTGCCACCATCATTTCTCAACTGAAACATTGCAAGACTCTTTACTGGTCTTCTAGCTTCTCTCTTGCCCCATGAGGATATTTTCGACATGGTAGCCACAGCAATTCTTTTCAAACTGTCAGTCAGAGCCTATTATTCCTTTGTTCAAAACCTTAAATGATGCCCCATTTCATTGAGGATTAAAGTCAAAGTCTTTAAAATTGCCCACAGGGCCGCATGTGATCTAGTCTTCCCTCACTGTTCTGCCCCCCTTTCCTATTTCTATTCTCTTTACTAATTTCACTCACTCTCCTTTCTGTTTATCAAACATGCCAGGATACTCTCACCAGGGGGTCTTTGCCCTGGCTTTTATCTCTTTCTGAAAGATTCTTCCTCCTCCATAAAAACTACTTTGTCTCCTTCAATATTATGTTTCCAATTAAGTCTACCTAACCATCCTATTCAGAGAAGGCAATGGCACCCCACTCCACTACTCTTGCCTGGAAAATCCCATGGATGGAGGAGCCTGGTAGGCTGCAGTCCATGGGGTCGCAAAGAGTCAGACACGACTGAGCGACATCACTTTCACTTTTCACTTTCATGCACTGGAGAAGGAAATGGCAACCCACTCCAGTGTTCTTGCCTGGAGAATCCCAGGGACAGAGGAGCCTGGTGGGCTGCCATCTATGAGGTCGCACAGAGTCGGACACAACTGAAGCAACTAAGCAGCAGCAGCAGCAATCATCATATTAATAGCTCACCCTCCCACATCAGGCCATCACCAGCCCTCCAAATCCCCCAGATCATGCTCTATTTTTTTCCTCATGCTGCTGCTGCTGCTGCTAAGTCACTTCAGTCGTGTTTGACTCTGTGCGACCCCATAGATGGCCTCCTACCAGGCTCCTCTGTCCCTGGGATTCTCCAGGCAAGAACACTGGAATGGGTTGCCATTTCCTTCTCCAACGCATGAAAGTGAAAAGTGAAAAGTGAAAGTGAAGTCGCTCAGTCGTGTCTGACTCTTAGCTATCCCATGGACTGCAGCCTACAAAGGCTCTTCCATCCATGGGATTTTCCAGGCAAGAGTACTGTTGTGGGGTGCCATTGCCTTCTCCATTTTTCCTCATGGTACATTTCAATTTTAAATCTCAACAGTTTATTCATAGTCTGTCTTCCCTACCTAAAGGCTCCATTTTGTATCCCAAATACACTTCTAGCACAGAGTAAGTCTTCAGTTAATATTTGTCAAGTGAATGAAGAAATGAGTGAGGGGCTGAAATAAAGCAGACTAGTATTCTACACTGAAGTAGAAGCAATCACAGGCTTCTTCATGTTTACTTTATCCTCTTTCTCACTCTCCTTGTTATATATCAAGGGACTAGTTGGGCTGGGAGGGGGCAGGGACTCCTTGGTAGGGAGAAGTAGATAAATATAGCTGGAGAGGGGTTTACTGGGAGATTTTAGGTTTTAAGGGACTTTTTGTCTTTTGGGTTTGGAGGGCTGTTGGAGGACTTGGGGAGCATTTGTAGTCTATCACTCTCATTTTTTCGTTTGGTGGGGCTTTTATTTGGAAGGTACCTGCCAAACCAAGTGAACTATAGAGGGCAGAGATTAGGACCAATCAAAGAAGTGGAGGAGAAGGAATCAAGCTACTGAAAGGAACTTAAGGGAAACAGGGAAAAGAGAACTTCAGGTTTTTAGCCCAGCTCTCTAAAGTAATAAAGAGAACTAAGATTCAGGGCCAATGCCAAGACTAGTAATGAAGACTGTGAATTCAGTGTTCCTTTTATTCCCAGGAGCCTGGAAGTAGCAGCTAGCTTAGGGGAAACCCTGGAGTAATTATATAAATAAGAAAGTTAATCTTTTATATATAAAAGATATGTAAATATAAAGATTAATAATGATATATTAATCTTTTACATACAAAAATTATATAAATAAGTAAATTGTTATAGTGGAAGGTTTTAAAACTGTATATGTTTTTTCACACATACATGGTCTCCCCTACTATTTACACACCAATAAGAGGGTCCCTACCTCCCAAGATAAAGGTATAAAAGTAATGAACCACAGATATATTGATTATCCAATGTTGTGTAACAAATTTTAGTGGCTCAGCACAACAGTAACCATTTACCATCTCTCACTGTTTCTGCAACATTGGAATCCAAAAGTAGGCTGGTTGGGTAGACCTAGGTAAGGATTTCTCATGACATTCAGTTAGATGTTGGCTAAGGCTATAGACACCTGAAGGCTTAACTGGGCTAGAGGGTCTGTTCCTAAGGTAAGTCGTGCACAAGGTGGGCAAGCTGAAGTTGACTCTTAGCAAGAGGCCTCAGTTCTTTCCCACATGGGCCTCTCCACCAGAATGCCTGAGTGCTTTCACAACTTGGCCGCTGGTCTTCCCCAAAGTGAGCAGTATAAGAGAGCACCAGATATACAAGAGCATGACAGAAGCCGCCATGTCTTTATGTACAACATAGCCTTCCACCACACGCTACAGGCCACATACAGCCCCAACTCAGTGTGGGACAGGAGTATGTAAGGGTGTGAACACCAGGAGCCAAAAAACTGACGCCATCTAAAAGCTACCACAGTAGGCAAATGGCTTTCCACGTGAATGGCAAAATGACTTGAATCTACCTCAGAGGGGACCCACATGCATCTTTTCCAAATTATACCACTTCAAAAAATGAGAATATTTGTTCACTTTGTCTGACCTCCCTATCCCTAGAGAGGCCCTAAAACCTCTGTACAATATCACCATAGCATTTGTGGGCAGTTAGCCTACTTTGTTAGCAATGTATTTCTAATTTTTAAAGTGGATCACAAACAATAAAGTTGTGATACTTCTGAGGAAAGTGTATCATCCTCTTGATTCAGCATGAAAAAGCAAAATTGATCTCCCTTTCTATGTTAGACTTGAGAGATCTTGAGGAAAGTGAACAGGCAATAAAACACTGAATATAACTCAGCTATTAAAAAGAACGCATTTGGATCAGTTCTAATGAGATGGATGAAACTGGAGTCTATTATACAGAGTGAAGTCAATCAGAAAGAAAAACGCCAATACAGTATAGTAACGTATATATATGGAATTTAGAAAGATGGTAATGATGACCTTATATGCAAGACAGCAAAAGAGACACAGATATAAAGAACAGACTTTTGGACTCTGTGGAAGAAGGCAAGGGTGGGATGATTTGAGAGAATAACATTGAAACATGTGTATTATCATATGTGAAATAGATCATCAGTCCAAGTTTGATACATGAAATAGGGCACTCAAAGCCAGTGCACTGGGACAACCCTGAGGGATGACGGGATGGGGAAGGAAGTGGGAGGGGGGTTCAGGATGAGGAACACATGTACACTTATGGCTGATTCATATCAGTGTATGGCAAAAACCACTACAACATTGTAAAGTAATTAGCCTCCAATTAAAATAATTAATTTTAAAAAAACACTGAACATAATCAAAGGAGAGTGTGTCATACAGCTTGGTTATGCCTTTATCCACAGTACAAAATTTATTCTTAGACCCCAAGAAAGTACCTACTATCTTTATGTCTCAATTTCCTTATATATAAAATGCAGACATGATCACACTCGCATGTACAGAGTGAAATCTGAATTGACATTGGGAACTGAGCTCTAGTTTAAATACATATCAAGATATGCCTATATACATATCTCTCTCTAGATATATAGAGAGACATATCCTGACTTATACATAATATGCAATTACAAATAATACACTTGACCAAATTCCTTATATAGACTATTCATATTTGACAGCATTACTCACCTCTTACTATAGCATTTCTCCACTAACTCTATCAACACTGAGCCTTTCTTTTAACTCTAACCTACTATGACTCTCAGCGCTATGAAAAAAATCTGATGTCATAAACACATTGTGTTATGGTACCACTAAGGACCAAATCCATTCTTAGTTACATAATCCCTGAGTACTACCAGCCCTGCCAGCCTCAAGAGTCCAACGGAGCACAAAGAAAACAGGGATTAAACAATGAGGGGACTAAACAATGTCCTGAAGCTACAAAAATTCCTAACATAGTTTTCATTATTAATTGCTGGCAAAAAATGCAGACAGGTGAAGGTGGAGAGGCAGTGGAGGGCTTTAAAATTATGATTTACACATCTTCTAAATACCATGGCACCTTCAAGGAATAAATGCTTATGGGGCAGAAAATCATCCAACAGACCCAATCTCCTGCCCCCTTCCCCACTGCCAACATCTCCACAGCAAGATAGAGACCCAGGAGTATAATTTCCCTGCTGATTAGATGTCAAGCAGATATCTCCAACAAATAGCAGTTTTTATTATTACTTTTTTTATGCTATTTTCATCTGCGAGGTTTATAATCCATAAGAGCTACCTAATAATAAGTAAAATCAAACAGCTTTTTTAAAAGCCTGTGTGCTTTTATTGTTATAAATGCTTCACAAGTAAAAAGCAGTCAAAAGCATAAAGATACCCTGATTTGAACTTCCTTAGTGCTTGAACTAGAGTGTTTCTCTTGGCACACTCTCACATCAGGCTTCTGCTTCTCTTGGCAAAATCATGAACCGGCTGATGTTGTCTCAGAGGCTTTCTCATGTCCCCTTTCCAAGCATCACTCTTCTTTCATGGACCCCTTTCGGTTACCTAGGAGCCTCTCCTGCTGCCTTCCACATTCCACCTACTGTTCTAGGCTCTTTGTACTCCTCCCTTCTACCATTACAATATGCTTTTCCTAAGATTTACTTGCTTTGAAAGGATTGTTGGGGGATGGGGAATGAGGATGATGACTTTTACCAAAATGTTGAATTGTTAATAGTCCTCATTATCTTTAGAATTGTTTCCTTAAGCAGAGATTCCTAGAAATGCTATCAACATCTCAGCCCCAAATAATGCAGGTAAGAGGGCTCTCAGCAGGAGGTCTCAGTTCCTTGATTATAACTAGACCTTTTAGAAAAGTGAAATTCATTGGGTAGGGACTTTACTTGGCGTAGGGTGTTGACGTAGGAAAACTGCTCTCCCTGAAACCATCCTCAAGGATGAGAATGAAGCCCTAAATGCCTAGTGAGCATCCAATAGGCTTCTCACTGCACTTAAACTAAAATCTAACTCCTATTTAGGGTCCAAAAAGTCTGGCCTCTCCCTACCAGTCTCTACCTAACATACTGCTCTCCAGCCAAACTGGCAGTTCTCCTGTATTTGAACATGCCAAGCCACAATCTCATTCCTGCCTTAAG
This sequence comes from Bos indicus, assembly GCF_029378745.1. Lineage (NCBI taxonomy): Eukaryota > Metazoa > Chordata > Mammalia > Artiodactyla > Bovidae > Bos > Bos indicus. The sequence goes on along the minus strand of NC_091762.1, from coordinate 69,428,621 downwards.
GCTTGCAGAGCCATGTTCCAGCTCTTGGCAGGTAAATTCCTCATCATTTGGTTTCCAGCTCAAATGTCACAATCTAAAGTAACCTCACACACACACACATACACACACACACACACACAAATAAAGTAACCCCACAATCACTTTCCATAATATGTCCTATTTTATTTTCATGATATTAATCATTGTAAAATTTTCTTATTCAGGTATTTGTTTACCTAGTCTTTCCAAGCCTCCCTCTTAATATACCCTTCATTGGGTATCATGTTTATCAATGCACAGAACCTAGTACATATCCAGTAGTCAATAAAATTGCTGAATGAATGCATAAATAGATGAATCCCAGCATAACTTAACCTTTAAATGTGAATGAGAATCCTTGTTGTACTAATAATACTGGGGGAGGAGGGTTAGTATCACTATAATCAATATAACTAACCTATTTTTATAAGACTTTTATTGAAATGGACTACAGCATATCTTTTCATTAAAATATTATAAATATTGGATTGACAAATATTCTTCTATAAAGGTCATTTTATAAAATGTCTTTTAATGAGTGCCACAAATGAAAGCTAGTATCTTCTGTCAATATTAAAAGAATATTTCCCTCTGGCCAATTTCTAGCTTTCTAGATGTACAGTGTCTGTTGCAAGGACTACAGGAGCCAATGAGCAACTTGCCTGTCACATGCTCTAACAAATCATCTTTTCCCACACATAGAGTAGCTAAGCAGAGAAAACAGCTCTGGATAGAGGATAACCAACATAGGCGGGATGTTGCTAAACGTATAGTTTATTATTCACAAAGTTCACCCCAGCCTGCCAAAAAAACTAAACTGGCAAACAAAAATGCCCTAGCATTTAGCAGTTTGGTTTAAGTTGGTTGTAGCTTAGAAGCAGATGTCTGGGAGCAGTTCAGCAAGCCAGCAGTCAGATGCTTTTGTAGAGTGCTCCTCTTAAAAGGCAACATTGAGGCAAATTAATGGATTCCAACTTCCTGGGCTTGCCTTTGAACTATCACAATTAACTGTGCTTTGCTAAAGGGAAACTCCAAGGATTTTCTCAAAGGTTTATTTTCTTCTAAGAAAGAAATGGTAATCTGGTTTAAAGAAAAAGAAACTCAGCATTAGTAGAGAGAGAGAAACACACACACACACACACACACAAATCAGTAAGAGTTAAATAACATAACTTTTAAAGAAAACATGTAGTATGAGAAAATCTTATTTTTAAAGAACTACAATAAACTTTCTTGAGACATTTCCTAGGAAAGCCTGGTTATTAATTCCTCCAAAAAATCTCTTAACATTTAAATGACAAAACTCTATTAATTACTGGTCTTCAATTAGTTCACCATCTAGTTAAATTTAAAGAAATACAATCCTATTTTGGCTTACAAATCAAAAACTTTGTGTTCAGGGAGGGTAGTAATGAGATATGTTTCATCAAACTGTTATACTAGTTCACTTATTAATTTGGCCTCAATTGTATCTTTTTGCATGTCTACCAAGATTAATTTCAGGGTAAGATTGTCTCCAGTTAGCATGTATTGTAAAACTGGAAAATTTTTTCCACTCTTCATGGATCATTTACAATCTGCAAGGTTTGGGGTGGGTATGAAATGTATTTCTGCCAATGGATAGCCGTTCAGCAGTGCTGAAAACCAATCCTTCTGTTTCATTCATGGTGCGATATGGTTCCATAAAAAGGAGTGAACCAAAAGTGCAGCTAATGCACCCTGTCAATCTGGGTTTAGACTAATTCTTTGAGATTATCATAAGAAAATTGTTTGTAGATGAATATATGAATATATTCTTTCATTCTTTCTTTAGTCATCTACCACTGTAAACATGTACTAATTCATTGGGAGAGAAAAAATCAAGTTTAAGGCCTTTTCTATTTTACAGGAGCTGTATTATTTTTAAAGAAATGCATTGCACTAAAATTATATATCTGTTATAGTTTAGAGCAGAAAAGAGAAAATCCTGGGTGTTTCGTAGCAACATCTAAAAGATTAAGGATCATGGTTTGAAACCCTTTCCAATAAGTGATTTGAGTACTCCGCAGCAATTAAAAGGCAAGCTGAAGCACCAAGATAAAGTTGTGTCCCCCTAGTGACCTCTAGAGTAGAGCTAAGCTCCCACAAGCAAGACTTGGGGAAAAAAGGAAGCAGCGAGCCAAAGCCTGGAGCGCTGCTGCAAACCAAACCTATATTTTCAAGAGTACATCCCTTCGCATCTCAGAGTGTGGTCCTGTTTTATTAAACCCCAAGGCGCGATAAATCTCCGCCTCCCGGGCTATCAGGCCCATTGGGTTGAAATCCAACTTCAAAGGCCACTGCTTCCCCCTTCCCACCAAGCTCCGGTGCAGTTCCCCCAGCACAGGCTTCCTCACCGCGCATGGTGCCGAGCTCGTTTCCACCTCTCTGCAGTGCTGCAAGACCACCTCTCCGCCACCGCTAGCTCCCCGGCGTGAGAGTCGAAGCGCTAGGCAGCCGGCCAGCGGCGACCTCTGCTAGTCCGCGCTGAGGTCGCGGGAGGCGAATGCACCAGCTCCCTGCGCGCAGCGCGGCGCTGGGCGAGTCCTGGATACCCAGCTCCTGCTGGACGCCGCCTACGAGGCTCCCTCCAGAGTCCAGCTCCCGACCACGCCGCGATGCCTGAAGTCACCCCAGCAACAAGCTCATCCTTATCCTCCCTGCCAGCGCTTCTCCCCCTCTGAACTTTCCAACTTTAGAAGCCCTGGTTCCAAAGGAGCAACAGGGGCCCGCCTCAACGACGGGAGTCACTGCCCGCCTCAGCAGGTCGGGAAGAGGGGAAAAGCCTGCAGGGACCCGACCCGTAAGCAAATCCCCTTGACCATGGGGAAAAGGAGAGCCAGACAGCTCCTATCTCCTCTTGAGGCTGGAGGTTGGGGAAATTGATGCAGAACTTGTCACCCTAGGATGAAGGTACGGAGGGAGGAGGGAGGTTGGGAGGAGAGAGTAGTAGAGATGCACCTCGAAAAACTCTCTCTCTCTCTCTCTCTCTCACACACACACACACACACACACACACACACACACACGGCCTGATTCCGAAAAGGTTAAGACCCAAGGAGCCGAGTCGCTTCTCTCCCCACTGCCCTGAGAGGGTAAGGTGCAACAGATACCCAAGCTCTTGGAGTGGGAAAGGAGTGGGGTGAGGACAAGAGTCTCCAGGTTTCCCCGGGTTACAAAAAGGGGACAAACTCCTATCGGAGTGTCCCCGGAGGTAAAGGAAGGTGCAACAGTTCTCCCCACCTCCCGGAGAAGGAAAACTCTTCCCCAGCAGGCAGCCTTCCACTTGGCCAAGCCCGGATGTAAACAGGCTAGCCACAGGGGCGGTCGGCGGGTGGGAGGTGGGATGGAGCGAGGTGAGAATGGAGCGTTAACTCACCCTTGATGCTGGGGGGCTTTCTCTTCTTGGCCATCTCCTGTCCCCTCCCCTCCCCCAGACCCCCGGAGCGTTTCCTCCTGCTGTCACCCAGCTCCTGGAGCGGACACCGTGGAGGGCTTCCAGGCGAGCTCTCGCCGCGGCTCTCAGCTCAGCGAGCTCTTTGTTGCTGTGATGGCATCTGCGAGGCGGCGGCGGCGGCCCGGCTGCGCGCTCGGCTCTGCTCGGCTCGGCTAGGGCGGGCGCCGCCGCCCCTCTGCTCTCCGCCGCGCGGAGCTGGTGAAGCTCGCGCTCGCTCTGCTGCGGCCGCTCAGACTGCGGCGGCGGCTGTGGATGCTGCTGTGCTGCTGCTGCTGGAGGGGGCAGCGCCGGGTCCCCCGAGTGCCCGCCCAACACTGACCTCCCCTTTTCGCACACCCTCCCTCCCCCACTCCCCCACCCCAGGGTGTCCCGTCTGAGCCGCCGGCTCCAATCCAACCAGTGACGGCGCTGTCGTCCAGCCGCCGCTGCTGGGGACGGTGATGGTGGCGGCGGCAGGGGACTGCTGGAGGAAGTGGGGGTCCCGCGGCCATCTGCGACTCGGGAGGAGAAAGCCAGACGGTCCAACTCTGATGGAGCTCGCATCCTGCCGGCCTCGGCGCCTCGGAAGCTAACAGCCCCACCCCAGGTGGCAGGGCGCGACGTCGGCGGCGGGGTAGGCCCGCGAAGGGCACCAGTCTCCGTACGCCAAGAACTCCGGCCAACTGCAGGAGTATTGGCACCTGCACTTGCGACCGGGCCGCTCCGCAAATAGCTGGTCTCGGGCACCAAGCCCGAATTCCAAGCGGGCGATGAGCCCCGGGACGCGCGGATGCCTCTGCCCCTGCGGAACCGAGAAGGGAAGAGGGCCACTGGATAGTGAGTGGTAGAGAGGAGAGAAATTAAGTTCCAGAGGCCGCCCAGGGACAGACAACTGGAAGAATGACCTAGATCAGGCCCTAAACTTCTTATAGCGAAAACTCAGGCAGGTCTCTTAGGGCTGTGGAAAAAAAGGAAAGAAAGAACGCTCTCAGAAACTGGAGGAATTAGGAGGCGGATGAGTGATTTCTTGATCTCCAGGAGAAGCTGTTTCAGTGGTCGAGTTCTTCCTCGCTCTGATTGTGAATTTGACGTTTTCATTACCCGGAAGGAGCTGTCCTCCTCTAGCGTGCTGATCAGAAAGGGAATCTCACCGGTGTGTCGGGGCAACAAGGTCATGCAAAAGTCTGACTGATCTAAGAATGTGAAGGTAACCAAGTTATTGTTGTTCAATCGTGTCCGATTCTTTGCGACCCCTTTGCCTGCTGCACGCCAGGCTTCCCTGTCCTTCACTATCTTCCAGAGCTTGCTCAAACTTATGTCCATTGAGTCGCTGATGCTATCTATCTCATCCTTTGCCTCCCTTTTTTCATTTTGCCTTCAATCCTGCCCAGCATCAGGGTCTTTTCCAATGAGTTGTCCTAAGTGTTGAAGGTGGCCAAAGTATTGGAGCTTCAGCGTCAGTCCTTCCAATGAATATTCAGGGTTGATTTCCTTTAGGATTGGTAGCCTAGCTTTAAAGGAATGGTGGAAGGAGTAGAGTAGGGAGGAGATTACCAGTATGCATTCGGGAAGATGCCAATTCATTTCTTTCTTTGCAGGAACTGGGATTTCCTCAAAACCTACATTCTAATGCACAGAGATCTTATCAGCAGTTCCCTCTTGCCTATATCCCCAACCTAGTCTGATTATCTAAACATCCAGTGATTCAATTCAGTACCACTAGTCAGAAATTGCCCCAGCATTGATGTGGTGCCCCTGTATGAACACTGGAGTCCAGTATACACACTGCTATATTTTGAATGGATAACCAACAAGAACCTACGGTATAGCACATGGAACTCTGCTCATTGTTATGTGGCAGCCTGGATGGAAGAGGGGTTGGGAGAGAATGGATACATGTATATGGATGGCTGGGTTCCTTCACTGTTTACCTGAAAATATCACAGCATTGACAATCGGCTATACCCCAATATAAAATAAAAAGTTTGAAGGAAAAAAAAAAAAGGACACTGGAGTCCAAACCTCTGGTCTTGAATTCTACCCCTACAACATCATAGCTTTGAGAACTTGCACAAGTCATTTAATCCCGCTGTGCTGCTTCCTGGTTTGTAAAATATCATCTCAAAGATTCCTTCCAGTTCTAATAAATATCCTGAGATTTTTTAGTCACAAAATAATCAGATTTTTTGCACTCTTTCTAAATTTAACTTTATACAATGTTTTATATTGAGATAAATAGTTTGAAGAAAATATGAAATGCCCAATTCCTCTCACAACAAAGTTGTGCAATGGAATTAAAAAACAAAATAGCAAGCTTATTTTAATTAGCAACATAGGCCCGTTCTCTGTTGTATAGCTAGAAATGAGACTCAATCAAAATTTTCTCTTCCAAAAAGCCATCTTTGATTTAATTCCAAACTACTTTTCAGATTCTTAAGATGTATAAATATTAGACATGGAAACATTCTTTATGTGTTCATACTTTATCACTAAATGCTAATTATTGCTTATATTAAGATAATGTCTGACAATTCATTCATTACTTTCACCTACTTTATTTCATTTGACGCTGACCACAAACTTGGGAGTTCAGAAGGCAGGCCCTGTCTTCCATGTTTTATAGATGAGGACATGAGGTTCCTGGAGGTACAATTATTTGTTCACAGCTTCCAGGACTTCTGTGAAGCTCTTCTAACTTAACATCAGCCTTATTCCATGACACCAGCTGCCTATGAAATAGAATAGCTCTGTTTCAGACCAGGAGTTGTTTCCTTCTATTTATTCCTTCCATGATGCCATTACTATTAGCAGAGGGAACTCAAGATTTTAGTTGACAAACTGTCTATTTTTTGTACATGGCTTCCCTGGTGGCTCAGATAGCAAGGAATTTGCCTGCAATGCAGGAGACCTGGGTTCAAGTCCTGATTCAGGAAGATCCCTTGGAGAAGGGAATGGCAACACACTCCAGTATTCTTGCCCAAAATATTCCGTAGATGGGCAGGCTATAGTCCATGGGGTTACAGAGTTGGACATGACAGTTTCACTTTCATGATTAACTTGTAGAACTTCAAAGTATTTTTGCATGCATTTTCTTAACTGAAGGTCACAACTATTACAGAAGACTATGAAAAGAGATGTGTTGAGCCGAACCAAACAGATGAGTGAACAGACCCAGAGACATTACAGTCACAGCTACTCAGGCCCTGGGTAGCTCACAGTGCATGCTTTTATTTAAGGATTACAAATGGAATATTTGTAGGGATCAAAAAAGCAAGAGAGTTCCAGAAAAACATCTACTTCTGCTTTATTGACTATTCCAAAGCCTTTGACTGTGTGGACCACAACAAACTCTGGAAAATTCTGAAAGAGATGGGAATACCAGACCACTTGACCTGCCTCCTGGGAAATCTGTATGCAGGTCAAGTTAGAACTGGACATGGAGCAACAAACTGGTTCCAAATAGGGAAAGGAATACGTCAAGGCTGTATATTGTCACCCTGCTTATTTAACTTCTATACAGAGTACATCATGAGAAATGCTGGGCTGGAGGAAGCACAAGCTGGGATCGAGATTGCCGGGAGAAATATCAATAACCTCAGATATGCAGAAGACATCACCCTTACGGCAGAAAGTGAAGAAAAACTAAAGAGCTTCTTGATGAAAGTGAAAGAGGAGAGTGAAAAAGTTGGCTTAAAACTCAACATTCAGAAAACGAAGATCATGGCATCCAGTCCCATCACATCATGGCAAATAGATGGGGAAACAGTGAAAACAGTGACAGACTTTATTTTGGGGGGCTCCAAAATCACTGCAGATGGTGACTGCAGCCATGAAATTAAAAGACGCTTACTCCTTGGAAGAAAAGTTATGACCAACCTAGACAGCATATTAAAAAGCCAAGACGTTCCTTTGCCAACAAAGGTCCATATAGTTAAAGCTATGGTTTTTCCAGTAATCATATATGAATGTGAGAGTTGGGTTATAAAGAAAGCTGAGTGCTGAAGAATTGATGCTTTTGAACTGTGGTGTTGAGGAAGACTCTTGAGGGTCCCTTAGGCTGCAAGGAGATCCAACCAGTCCACCCTAAAGGAAATCATTCCGAAATATTCATTGGAAGGACTGATGCTGAAGCTGAAACTCCACCTGATACGAAGAACTGACTCATTTGAAAAGACCCTGAGCTGGGAAAGATTGAAGGCGGGAGGAGAAGGGGACAATAGAGGATAAGATGGTTGGATGGCATCACCAACTCAGTGGACATGAGTTTGAGTGAATTCAGGGAGTTGTTTATGGACAGGGAGGGCTGGCATGCTGCAGCCCATGGGGTCACAAAGAGTCAGACATGACTGAGTGACTGAACTGAACTGAGAGATCAGTAAAGCAAAATACATGACACAAGCAGTATACATGTGTAAAAAAGTGTTAGTCACCAGAGGCCAGATTCTTTGAAGACCCCATGGACTGTAGCCCACTAGTCCTCTGTCCATGAAATTCTCCAGGCAGGAATACTAGAGTGTGTTACCACTTCCTTCTCCAGGAGATCTTCCTGACCCAGGGGTCAAACCCAGGTCTGCTGCACTTCAGGCAGGTTCTTTGCCATCTGAGCCACCAGGGAAGCCCTATACATATGTAGGCTACACTTAAGTGAGAGGTAAAGACTTCAGAAAGTTGAGAGTACATGTACCACTACACAGCTGCAAGTTGGCTTGTGGGAATGGAAACCTTGGATATGAGGATTCTCAAGTTTCAAGAGGATTCAGGAATCTGGATTCCCAGATAAAATATTCTTTTCATGTTGGTTAACATGAAACAAAGCAAAACCAGGCAGGCTTAACAGAACACAACTGTCAGTAATATACAGCTTATGGGCTGTGTATATCTGTATCCATTTTCACATCCCATCAAGTTTTTTTTTGGGCTGTGCTGGGTCTTCATTGCTATGTGCGCTTTTCTCTAGTGGTGACCACTGTGGGCTACTCTCTAGTTGCTACACAAGGGCTTCTCTTGTTGCCAAGGATGGGCTCTAGGGCATGTGGGCTTCAGTAGTTGCAGCTCCCAGGCTCTAGATTACAGACTCAATAGTTGTGGTGCATGGGTTTAGTTGCTCTGTGGCATGTGGGATCTTCCCCAACCTGGGTCCAGCCTGGGTCTCCTGCACTGTTAAGTGGATTCTTTACTACTGAGCCACCAGGGAAGCCCTTGGTTGAGTTTTATCACCAAAGAGTAGGTACTAAACCAAATCCTTGGAACTAATCTAATTCTGTTGGTGTCTATACACCCTTAGAATTAGACTTTAGTTATCAAGGCTTTAGGTCCACTTAATCATGATTTCTAAAGATAAATTGCAGAGATTGGCATTTTTAAATTTCTGGCTGTTCTTAGAGCCATCAATGAGAATGATCACAGTAAATCAAAAATTTTAAGTCATACGTAATTCTGCTGGGCATGAGGAAATCTCTACATTTTATTTGATGATGATAATGAAGGATTGATGGTGACAAGGACAAAACTGGCCTAATATCTATTTCCCTTTATAGGAAGGCTCTGAATGAATCCCTTCCAAAAGTAGTCACAGTGCTACAGTGGTAACTTTAGTTATATGTAGTGTAATATGGAGAAGGCAGTGGCACCCCACTCCAGTACTCTTGGCTGGAAAATCCCATGGATGGAGGAGCCTGGTAGGCTGCAGTCCATGGGGTCACTCAGAGTCAGACACGACTGAGCGACTTCACTTTCACTTTTCAGTTTCATGCATTGGAGGAGGAAATGGCAACCCACTCCAGTGTTCTTGCCTGGAGAATCCCAGGGACAGGAGAGCCTGGTGGGCTCCGTCTCAGGGGTTGAACAGAGTCGGACTCGACTGAAGCGACTTAGTAGTAGTAGTAGTAGTGTAATAACTCTATTTAGATTATTCCAGCCCTGTCAAGACTACCTATAGAGTAAAAGATAATCAGAATGGCAGAAAGGAATGCATGTTCCTTGTGTGGAAGTATCAAGTGAGCCAACAGGGAAAATGAACATGTCATACAAATTATACTAAAGACCAAAGTTAAAATATCATTCATACTACAAAAAAGCATGATTGTCATTAATTGTATGTTACTGCCACTGCAGTAAAAAGGTTGAAAATGTAACCCTCAGAAGATTATTTTTGGCTGAAATATTTTATATTGAATATCTATCCATAAATTGGACTTTCCAGGTGGCTCAGTAGTAAAGAATTTGCCTGTTAATACAGGAGACACAGGTTGATCTCTGTGTAGTGCACTAAAAAGAATTCCCTGGAGAAGGGAATGGCTACCCACTTCACTATTCTTGCCTGGATAATCCCATGGACAGAGGAACTGGAGGGCTAAGTCCATAGGGTTGCACAGAGTCAGACACAACTGAAGAGACCTAGCACGCAGTTTAGGGAAAGTGAAAAGGAGGAACGAAAGCTCCACTGATTTTAATCATTTTAATACCAAAGACTATCAAAAGAATCCAAACTTGCCCCATTACTGGAAAAAAAAAAAAAAAACTAGTATTTTTAAATTTTACATACAAAAAAAAAAATCATAATACTCACTTCAGCTGAGGTTTTAAGGGAAACTGCAATTATGCGACCACAGCTAAAGAAAGGTAAAAAGAGAAAATATGTCAAGAAGAGAGAGAGATAGTACAACTAGTGCACTAAAAAGAATTCCTATAGCACTTATATACTCAAAATCATCCTATGAAGGAGTGGAGAAACTGAGGCTGGCTTCCTACCCCATCTCACACAACATTATGGATACGTGAGACCTTAAGTTATACACCTTCCCTTTCTCTCTGATCATTATAATAGATACACAGATATTCACTATAATAACATTTTACCTGAATTTAGTTGGAGGGTCCTGGAATGAGAGTTTATAGAATCTTACCTCATTCTAGTTCTTCCACTGATGACCCTTACCTTAAGAAATGTAATTTCACTTAAGCACGTCTGAACTGCACAGAAAGACATGAAATTCAGAGATATCATTTAAGGACTTAAATATCAACTCTAGGTTTCTGAGATGGAACCCTCTCAAGAAGATTCCTTAACACTTTACTACTTTCAGAGCAAAACTCTTCTGCAGAGATACCTGCCTACCCGTGATACAGCTGTCACGACTAGCATTGAATCTATGAGAAAGAAAATTTAATTTTGCTAAGTTCAATTTCCCAGTTGTAACCTAACTCTAGGACTATGTCCTTCTAAAAGGGAGTTAATTAACATGGAGCTTTGATACGTATGCTTAAGAGAGTTCACAATGATACGTATGCTTAAGAGAGTTCAACTCCACAGAAACCCACAGGAAACAAAAGAAGGCATTTGGAAAGGCCAAGAAATCCTCAAACTAGGTCTCTGCTCAAATTATCCAGAAGTTCCTCTGGGGGAAACAGCACAGACCTGGCCTGAGTAAAGCAGTGTATAGATGGAATGATAGTCAGACATTATATAGAGATAGTCTGCTGTGTATGATCTATAGTTAAACTCTCAAGATTTTATGGAATATATATATATATATATATATATATATATATATATATATAAACAACTAAAATTGTTTTCCTTAAGACTCCAGCTGACCTGCTCAAGGACAGAATATTCAATCTGACCTCTGCTAGCTTCCAAGTAATCACTTTACCCTAAAAATGTTCTCATGTCTGCAATAACCCCCTCCATTATAATTCTGTTTATAATTTTGTTCCTTTACTCAGTCTACCAATCAACCAACTGAGCTCCCATATATGAGTGAGCAATTTGCATGTAAAATAAATAGCATACAAAATAAAGAAGCATTTTAGAGATATTTTTGATAATGGGCCAAGTTGTAATTTCCATTTTTTTCTCTTTCTATTTATTCTCTCTGACATGTGTATATGTATTGAGTAATACTATATGCCAGTCATGTTCTAGGTGATTGGGTATACAATGGAGAAATGAAACAACATGATCTGTGCATGCATGGTATTTACAGATTTATAGAGGAGATAGAATTAACCTTAAATTCCTCATGAAAATAGCACATCCAAAGACTCCAGTAGGAAATTTAGGATTAGAACAGTGGTTTCCAAATTCCAAATTGATAGGCATCCCATCAATTAAAAAGAAAATTGCTTACCCAACTCCAACCATATTTATTTGGTTGTACTTACACTGAGTGTACTATTGTACTAATACATGTATACATAATAAAATACATACAAAATCTTGCAGTTTTAAAGGGTAAGGTTTTTTTAAATGGACCATCTTGGTCACCACCAGACACTATTACATTAGAAGAACTAAAGGAAGATCAATGTGGCTGAAGTTTGCTTTGCTGTGCTGTGCTGTGCTTAGTCTCTCAGTCATGTCCAATTCTTTGTGACTCTATGGACTGTAGCCTACCAGGCTCCTCTGTCCATGGGGATTCTCCAGGCAAGAATGCTGGAGTGGGTTGCCATGCCCTCCCCCAGGAGATCTTCCTGACCCAGAGATCAAACCCAGGTCTCCCGCATTGCAGGTGGATTCTTTACCATCTGAGCCACCAGGGAAACCTAAGAATACTGGTGTGGGTAGCCCGTTCCTTCTCCAGGGGATCTTCCTAACACAGGAATCGAAGCAGGGTCTCCTGCATTGAAGGCAGAATCTTTATCAGCTGAACTATCAGGGAAGCCCTGAGGTTTACTACATGGGGATGATTTTAGAAGAGGAAGACATGATTTAATTTACCTGTTATAATAAAACTGATTCCTTGACTCCTGTAAGGGTAATTGGAATAAGTCTAATAAGTTAACTACAGGGCTGTTGGGTTGGATGAGAGTTAAAGTTTCACACTAACACTCAGATGTGTTCTGGAGCCCCTTATTGGGCCTAGAAGCAGTGTTGCTCTATAGTAATGAACACAACTGGCAGTCAGATCTTGGTTTCTAAATACCACTGTCCACAAGACAGAGAGAGGGATCCTTAGAGAAATGACTCCAGGTCTGCAGCAGACGAAGTACTAGGTGAACTAAGAACGTCTTGATGTGCCAGAAAACAAGGAAGTCCTCAAAGACCAATGAGCTCAGGACAAAAGGACAAATGAGCCAGCTTGAAGTAGTTGTCTACTGGTCAAAATTATTAAGATTTGAGTTTTAAAATATATATGTACAAAATAATGATAATGGATTATAATACATTGAATAAAATAAAATTTATGAATCCAGGGGCATGTGAAGTTTCTTCAGTTATGTCTGACTCTTTGCAACCCTATAGACTGTAGCCCACCTGGCTCTTCTGTCCATGGGATTCTCTAAATAAGAATCCTGGAGTCGATTGCCATGCCCTCCTCCAGGGATCTTCCTGACCCAGGGATCCAACACATCTCTAACATCTCCTGCATTGGCAGGTGGGTTCTTTACCACTAGCGTCACCTGGGAAGCCCTATGAATCATCAGATCAGATCAGATCAGTCCCTCAGTCGTGTCTGACTCTTTGCCACCCCATGAATCGCAGCACGCCAGGCCTCCCTGTCCCTCACCAACTCCCGGAGTTCACTCAGACTCACATCCATGGAGTCAGTGATGCCATCCAGCCATCTCATCCTCTGTCGTCCCCTTCTCCTCCTGCCCCCAATCCCTCCCAGCATCAGAGTCTTTTCCAATGAGTCAACTCTTCCCATGAGGTGGCCAAAGTACTGGAGTTTCAGCTTTAGCATCATTCCTTCCAAAAAAAGCCCAGGGCTGATCTCCTTCAGAATGGACAGGTTGGATCTCCTTGCAGTCCAAGGGACTCTCAAGAGTCTTCTCCAACACCACAGTTCAAAAGCATCAATTCTTCGGTGCTCAGCTTTCTTCACAGTCCAACTCTCACATCCATACATGACTACTGGAAAAACCATAGCCTTGACTAGAAGAACCTTTGTTGGCAAAGTAATGTTTCTGCTTTTGAATATGCTATCTAGGTTGGTCATAACTTTCTTTCCAAGGAGTAAGTGTCTTTTAATTTTATGGCTGCAGTCACCATCTGTAGTGATTTTGGAGCCCAGAAAAATAAAGTCTGACACTGTTTCCACTGTTTCCCCATCTATTTCCCATGAAGTGGTGGGACCGGATGCCATGATCTTCGTTTTCTGAATGTTGAGCTTTAAGCCAACTTTTTCACTCTCCACTTTCACTTCATCAAGAGGCTTTTGAGTTCCTCTTCACTTTCTGCCATAAGGGTGGTGTCATCTGCATTTCTGAGGTTATTGATATTTCTCCCGACAATCTTGATTCCAGCTTATCCAGAAGAGAGAATTTTAGTTAGGTTTTTTTTTTTTTTTCGAAGAATTGAGCTAGTAAGTGTAGAAGATAGAATTAGAAAATCATCATTTGGCAAACTTCCCATATAACATCTAAGGATCATCAATGGATGCTAAGGCCTTTGGATAAAAGGTTGTTGAGAACATGATATTCTTATATATTATCCTGTATATTAGTTGTTGACTGAAAAGGGAAAATTGTATCTTTAATGGAGAGTTGGTGTGGTCACCACCTTAATCAGTAATCAAACTTAGCATCACCAATAGCTGAAATATGTGTCATGTGCCTCCTGATGGGAATCGATGAGAAATACACATCACCTATGTAGTTTCCTTATAAAAAATGTTTAACCTAAATCTAATAATGATGAAACGAATCAGATATAATCAAAATGTGCAATTCTATAAGACACTGTCCTGGATTTTTATTTTTTTAAATATAAAAGTCAGCATCATGAAAAAAACAGAGGAACTAAAGAGGTATAAATATCAAATGCAACTGGATCCTGGATCAGGGCGGGGAAAGCAGACCACATATAACAGACATTTTGGACAATTAAAAAGTTAAATATGGACTGTACATTAGATATTATTCAATTAATGTGGTTTTCTTACGTATATTAGTAGTATTGGTATATAGGAGAATGTCCTTATCCTTAGGAGATGCATACTGTTGTTGTTATATAAGAGGTTGGCCCATATAGTATTGTTATGTAGTGATAGCTTATGGTGAATGATGTCAGATTTGTGATCTCCGAAGAAGATTTAGCTTTGGGACCAGGGACCAGGCTTGTTAACTCAAGAGTTTTTGTGTATCAGAGTTTTATTAAAGTGAAAAAAGCGACAGAGGAAGCTTCTGGCATAGACATCAGAAGGGGAATGGAGAGTGCCCCCCTCAGTGGTCTTAGCAAGGGAGTTATATACTTTTTTAATTGGTTATTACAGTAAATCAAAAGAATGTCTCGAGATTGTAAAAGCTCTTACCAGACACACTACCATAATATACATATTAAGATGATAGGATTAGTCAGAAGTTTCTCAAGAAGGAGAAACATATCCTCGAGCAGGAAACATTATTGTTATATAGTCATTGGTACAGAGTTTAAGGAAAAACTTGAGCAGCTCATCCTTGAGCAAGCCTTTTGTTGTGCAAGCATCAGCTCTGGACTTAAAACGTTTGTCCTTTCCTCCTCCTTGAGAACTCCAGACCCCTATCTCCTCCTCAAGAGCCCCAGACCCCTTTGTCTTCCTCGAGGACCCCAGACTTCTTATCAACCTGCCTAGGAATTGATTCTCTCAATAGGAGTAATGTTATGTAGGACAATGTATTGTTACGTAGGAGAATATCATTAGTATTTTTATAAAGGAGAATGTCCTTATTCTTAGGAGATGCATACTGAAGTATTAAGTGGAAAAAATAAAAATGACTATTTATTAGCAATTCATAAGGTTAGACAATATTTAGAAGCAAATGCCATGGTGTCTGCAATTTGCTTTCAAATCTTCAGCAGAAACATTAATACATGACAGATTAAGTAGGTAGGTAGGCAGACAGATCAACTGAGTAAGATAAAACATTAAAAACTGATGAATGCTGGTGAAGAAATAGGAATACCCATTGTAAAAAATCTTTCAACCTCTTTGTTGGCTTGACATTTTTCAAAATACAAAATAGAAAAATGAGGGAAGTGAAACATTCAGCTTTGCCCAGTTAATGGTAAAACAGTTTAAGATAAACCTAGTCACTTGGGAGATTAGTCCTCAGTTTTTCAAAGTTCTTTTCCTCTTACTCTTTCTCTTCCTCTCTCATCTTTTAAAATCTGAACACAGAAGTTTATTATATATCTTAACAATAGCATAGTTGGGCTGTCTTCTGGTCTACACATTGTGCTTCTTCCCTGGCATCCAAATAATGCGTGGGTGATGCATAGCTTGCCTCACTGAGCTCTGGGCATTGGTTCATATATGTTTACTGTGATAACTGCTAAAATGGGTGGGGTTTGTCAGATCTCCTGGCATAGGCAATGCAGGATGATGGCTCTCAAGAAGCTCAACCATCTCCTCCTGCTGATCAGGCTACTTTCATTGACTTTCACTGATGCTGCAAATCCTCCGCGACTTGGCAAAATCCTCCATCTGGATTTCATCTTGGAGTTGCTCACTCACAACTACCACTATTATGTTCTTTGAACAGAGACCTCTACTGAGACCTCCTCTGCTGTGACTTCCTGGCAAGTATATTAATGTTTATTTCTAAACTACCCTTTATATAGGACTTCCCTGGTGGCTCAGACGGTAAAGCGTCTGCCTACAATGCGGGAGACCTGGGTTCAATCCCTGGGTCAGGAAGGTCTCCTGGAGAAGGAAATGGCAACCCACTCCAGTATTCTTGCCTGGAAAATCCCATGGACTGAGGAGCCTGGTAGGCTGAGGAGCCTGGTAGGCTGTAGTCCATGGGGTCGCAAAGAGTCAGACAAAACTGAGTGACTTCACTTTCACTTTCACTTCTTGCTTTCACCCTTTATGTATCCTAAGAGTTTTCTAGGAAACTCTCTATCTCTCCTGCCATATGCACCAGCTACTATTCTGCCTAAAACACCATGACACAATTTTTATGCTTCTGTGGCCATCCCCTGTTGGTATAGGGTTTTTCTCAAAGGCTTTCAAACTCATGACCAGTAAGGTTACCAAATTTCTCCAAAACTTTCAACCCACACAATTGCACTATGAGCAAAGGACACGGTCTCATCTCTCATGCACTTGTCTCTCACACACACCCCTTAACTCTTTCCCCAGCACTTGCTACTTTTCATACAATGGGACTTTTGTTGGATCATAGCCTCCATTCTTTCTCTATTACGGTTCCTTTTTAAAAATAGAGTATTAGATTTAGTTTCAAATAACTAAAAATTTCCTTTGGTTAATAGAACACTTTCGAAATTCAGATGCCTTCTTTCCCTTTCCAAAGGCCTGAATTTCAGGACAAATGTCTGACAAGGGACTCGAGAAAGTTCACCATGAGATTTCAAACTTAGCAAAGGTCATTTTCTCTAGGTGGATTATGCCTTCCTGGAAGCAATGATTGCCACCGATGCAGTGTGCAAGGAGCCACAGGGAAATGGCTTATGAGAAATTAAATACTCACTGGTTTCCTAAGCCAGAAACATTATCCTCATTAAGGTTGTCTAAGCATATTAAATCAGGAAATCTGAGGACTAGTCACAACTTCTCTGCTGATATTCTTTGTGACTTAGGACTAATTCCATGATAAGAAAAAATAATAGTAGCAGCAACTACTGAGCTCCTCTTATGATGGCCAGTGATGCTTTAACTTTTTATACTCCTGTCCCAGCCTCCCAGTTATTATACTTATTCCTTGTCAATACCCTCTAGTCTTTGGCCCCAAGATTTTTATGTGAGAAAATACAAATTCTTACATACAGATGCCCAAAAAAAGCATATGAAAAGATGCTCAACATCAAGATGCTCTAATTAATATGCTTTGATGAGCATCAAAGATGCTGTAATTAATAGAGCAATGCAAATCAAAACCACAATGAGATATCACCTAACACCAGTCAGAATGGCCATCATCCAAAAATCTACAAATAACAAATGCTGGGGAGGGTGTAGAGAAATGGAAGCTTCCTACACTGTCGGTGGGAACATAAATTGGTACAACCATTATGGAGAAAAGTGTGGAGGTTCCTAAAAAACTAAAAATAGAGTTATCATATGATCCTGCAATACCACTCCTGGGCATACACCTAGAGAAAACCATAATTCAAAAAGATACATGCATCCCAATGTTCACTGCAGCACTGTTTACAACAACCAAGATACGGAAACAACCTAAATGTCCATCGAGAAATGGATAAAGAAGATGTGGTATAAGTATACAATGGAATAATACTCAGCCATTAAAAAGAACAGAATAAAGTCATTTGCAGCAACATGGATGGAGCTAGAGATTGAGTAAAGTAATCAGAAAGAGAAAAACAAATATCATATGATGTTGCTTACATGTGGAATCTTTAAAAATGGAATAAATTGTATTTATTTACAAAATAGAAATAGTCACATATGTAGAAAACAACTTATGATTACTGGTGGGATTGGGGAGGAGGGATAAATTAGAAGCTTAGTATTGAGTAGATAACTAATAAGGACCTACTGTATAGCACAGGGAACTCTTTCCAGTACTCTATAATAACCTAAATAGGAAAAGAATTTTTAAAAGAGTAGATATATGTATATGTATAACTGATTCACTTTGCTGTACAGTGGAAACTAACACAGCATTTTAAACCAACTTTAAAATTTTTCTTTAAAAAACTTTTAAAATGTTTTTTTAAAAAAACTTTTAAAATATAAAATTTTTTTTTTAAACTTTTAAAATATAAAAAAATTTAAAACTTTACAATATTATAGTGGTTTTGCCATACACTGACATGAATCAGCCATGGGTGTACATATGTTCCCCATCCTGAAGCCCCCACCCACCTCCCTCCCCATCCCATCCCTCTGGGTCATCCCAGTACACCAGCCCTGAGCACCCTGTCTCATGCAAGAAACTTTTCTTTAAAAAAAGAAATTTAAAAAGAAAGAAAACATAATCTCTTATAATTTAAACTGCTATTGTGCTTTTTGATATTTGCAGTTTTTTTTTTTCTTTTTTCTTATTTTTTTTAGTTCTACAAGTTTATTGCTATCAACCCATCTCTATCCACCTTCATGCATGTGCATGCTCAGTCATGTAACCCCATGGACTGCAGCTCACCAGGCTGATCTGTCCATGGACTTTTCCAGGCAAGAATACTGGAATGAATCGCCATTTCCTTCTCCAGGTGCAGTCACTTTTTTAACTGTTACAATGTAAGGATGTAAGTGCAGGTAAGTTTGCAGATATTGG
Organism: Bos indicus; assembly: GCF_029378745.1. Classification (NCBI taxonomy): domain Eukaryota; kingdom Metazoa; phylum Chordata; class Mammalia; order Artiodactyla; family Bovidae; genus Bos; species Bos indicus. The sequence goes on along the minus strand of NC_091762.1, from coordinate 69,409,963 downwards.
TGGCAGGATGTTGAGAAACTTTCTAACAGCTTCTGCAGGAGATGAGATAAAGCTTAGTTTGAGGGAGTAAATTGTGGGGAAGAACATCTGAGAAAAATAGAACAATTTGGCATACCTATTGTGGGGACTAAGAGAAAGAGATAACAAGAGATGCTGAAAGAATTCTGAGCACTGTTATGGCACGACAGTGTTGAAGACAATGTATGTATAGGAGAATCAAGCTGGGAAATACTTTATTTTACTCAGTCAATGCATAAGACCAGAGAAGGCAGGCAATTAAATTGATCTTTAGTGTATGCTTTGTAGGAAAGATTTGCAAGGATAAGAAGTTGAAGAGAAAATAATGTATTATGGATTCTAGCCAGAATAAGGATGGATAGGATGAAGGGAGGAAACCGATCATCTCACTCTACTACTAAAAATCCTTGCGACGGGCTTCCACTTCTTGTAGAAGAACATCCAAATCCTCAACATGCCAACATGGGAATAATCTGACCCATGACTGTTTCTAGCCTCCTCTGGTGTCATTCTTCCTTTTGCGCTCTGCACTGAAACCATGTACAAAGTGGGACAGAAGAAAGTAATCTAAGTATATAGTTTTTGATAAATTTTATTCCATTCCTTTCCCATGTACATCCCCCCAGCCTGGCTGTATAGTCAAATCTTTTTGGCTTCTGAAAGATCATTTTCCAGTAGCCTGGCCCCTTTTCTCTGTTACTAGCAACATCCAGTGTTAATTTTTTCATCTTTTCTTCTCCTTGAAGCTTAATCGGTCTCTCTGCCTCCATTCTCTTATCTCCTTAATTCATCTTCACATTCACAAATGCCTTGGTTATGTTGCTGTTACACAAAGCAAAGCATATTCTTCTATTCTGAAAGCTTATTTAACAAAGTACAAGCTCTCCATGTCACATAAAGTTGTCTATGGTCTGGCCTCAGCTTGCCTTTCCAGCTCCCTCTCTCTCTACTCTGCCCTCAGCACTTAATGTTCTAATCAAATTGCACTTTTCACAATTCCTTAAATATGTCGTGTATGTTCATATTTGTTGTTCACATTGTTTCTTCTATATTGAATACTCTACTTTCCATCTTCACCTTAAGGGATAGAGTCTTATTTATCCCTTAAGGGCTAGCCTATATGGTATTCACTCCAATCTTCTGCTGACAAGTAATTGCTCCTTTTTATGCATTACATAGCATTACTTTTGTGTCTTATCATTAATAGTTATTTTTTTAACCTCATATCTTGATAATCTATATGGATGTCTATCTCCCTACTAAACTAGATGGTCCATTAGGATGGAGACTTTGGTCTTAACCACTGTAATGAGAGTTTAGCTCATTGTTTCTTGATGAACAACTCCTTGGCTAGAGTGGTAAAGTGAAAAGTGAAAGTGTTAGTCACTCAGTTGTGTCCAACTCTTTGTGACCCTAGGGACTATAGCCCACCAGGCTCCTCTGTCCATGGAATTCTCCAGGCAAAAGTACTGGAGTGGGTAGCTATTCCCTTCTGCAGAGCAGTAAAAGATAGGACTGAAAGATAGGGCACTTTGGGATTAGGTTAGGGAGTCCCTGAAGTCTCTTGTAGGCAGCATATACTTGGGTCTCGAGTTTTTTTGGCATCCAGCCGCTCTGTGCTTTTTGATTATTGAGTTCAATCCGTTTACTTTTAGGGTAATTATTGATATTTACCTGCCTCCTGAGAAATCCGTAAGCACGTCAAGAAACAACAGTTAGAACTAGACATGGAAAAATGGACTGGTTCCAAACTGGAAAAGGAGTACATCAGGGCTGTATAGTGTCACCTTGCTTGTTTAACTTACATGCAGAGTACTTTATGTGAAATGCCAAGCTGGATGAAGCACAGCTAGAATCAAAATTGCAGGAAGAAATATCAATAACCTCAGATATGCAGATGACACCACCCTTATGGCAGAAGGCGAAGAGAAACTAAAGATCCTCTTGATGAAACTGAAAGAGGAGAGTGGAAAAGCTGGCTGAAAACTCAACATTCAGAAAACTAAGATCATGGCTTCTGGTCCCATCTGCTGCTGCTGCCGCTAAGTCGCTTCAGTCATGTCCGACTCTGTGCGATCCCATAGACGGCAGCCCACCAGGCTCCGCCATCCCTGGGATTCTCCAGGCAAGAATACTGGAGTGGGTTGCCATTTCCTTCTCCAATGCATGAAAGTAAAAAGTGAAAGTGAAGTCACTGAGTCGTGTCCAACTCTCAGCGACCCCATGGACTGCAGCCTACCAGGATCCTCCATCCATGGGATTTTCCAGGCAAGAGTACTGGAGTGGGTTGCCATTACTTCATGGCAAATAGATGGGGAAACAATGGAAACGGTGGCAGACTTTATTTTGGGGGGGCTCAAAAGTCACTGCAGAGGTAAAGAAAAAATCACTGCAGAAATTAAAAGATGCTTGCTCCTTGGAAGAAAAGTTATGACAAACCTAGACAGAATATTAAAAAGCAGAGACATGACTTTACTGACAAAGGTCCATATAGTCAAAGCTGTGGTTTTTCCAGTAGTCATGTATGGATGTGAGAATTGGACCATAAAAAAACCTGAACACCAGAGAATTGATGTTTTTGAACTGTGGTGTTGGAGAAGACTCTTGAGAGTCCTTTGGACAGCAAGGAGATCAAATCAGTCAATCCTAAAGGAAATCAAAGCTGAATATTCACTGGAAGGATTGATGCTGAAGCTGAAGCTATAATACTTTGGCCACCTGATGCAAAGAACTGACTCATTGGAAAAGACCCTGATGCTGGTAAAGATTGAAGGTGGGAGGAGAAGGAGACAACAGAGGATGAGATGGTTGGACAGCATCACCTACTTGATGGACATGAGTTTGAGTGAACTCTGGGAATTGGTGATGGACAGGGAAGCCTGGCATGGTGCAGTCCGTGGGGTTGCAAAGAGTCAGACACGACTAAGAGACTGAACTGAAGTAAACTGATGTTTAAGGACTCTCTAATGATGTCTTACTAATTGATTTCTGACTATTTGGTATTTCCACTATTTTTTTTTCTCCTTCTAACCTTTGTGAATTGGTGATTTTGCATGGTGATACGTCTAATTCTTCTCTCTTTATGTTGTATACATCTATTATAGGTTTTTGTGTTATGGTTGCCATGTGATTACACATGCATGCTTGTCTCTTCAGTCATTTCCCACTCTTTGAAACCCTATGGACTGTAGTCTGCCAGGCTCTTCTGTACATGGGATTCTCCAGGCAAGAATACTGGACTGCCATACCCTCCTCCAGGGAACTTTCTCCACCTAGGGATCTAACATGAGTCTCCTGAAATGCAGGCAGATTCTTTACCACTGAGCCACTGGGGAAGCCCATGGTTACTATGAGACTTACCCAAAACATAGATAAAATAATCTATTGTATCCTGATAGAAACTTCAATTGCATATAAAAACTTCACTTTCTTGCTTCCGTCCTTTTATGATTTTGATGTCACAATTTATCTCTTTTTATATTGTGCGTTTGTTAAGTTACAGTGGCTACAGTTATTTTTAAAACTTGTGTTTAACCTTTGTACTATAGTTAAATGGTTAACATACCCTCATGTTACAAAATTAGTTTTTTTTTTAAGTTTTAAAAAAGTGTTTATTTATTTATTTTTGGCTGTGCTAGATCCTCGCTGCTCTGCAGGCTTTTCTCTAGTTGTGGAGAGCAGGGGCCACTCTCTAGCTGCAGTGCATGAGCTTCTCATTGCAGTGGCTTCTCTTGTTGTGGCGCATGGGCTACAGGCCACACGGGCTCCAGTAGTTACAGCGCCTGTGCTCAGTAGCTGCAGTTCCCAGGCTCTGGAGCACAGGCTCAATAGTTGTGGCTTAGCTGCTTTGCAGCATGCGGGATCAAACCCATGTCTCCTGCATTGGCAGACAGATTCTTTACTACTAAGCCACGAAGAAGCCCAGAATTAGCCTTCTAAATCTGACTATATATTTGTCTTTACCAGTATGCTATGCATTTTCATATGTTTTCATGTCTAATTAGAATCTTTTCATTTCTGCTTGAAGAATTCCTTTCAGCATTTCTTGCAAGGTAGGATAAACTCTCTCAGAAAGTTTTTGTCTGGAAAAGTCCTTTTTCTCGTTCATATCTGAAGGATATCTTTGCTGGATAAAGTATTCCTGACTGGCATTTTTTTCTTTTAAAACTTTGACTATATCACTCCACTTTCTCCTCGCCTATAGGGTTTCTGCTGAGAAATTTACTGATAGCCTAATGGAGGTTCTTTTGGAGTTTACAACTTTTTTCCTTTGCTGGTTTTAAGATTATACTTGTCTTTGATTTTTGACAGTTTCATTATAATGTACCTTGGAGAAGGCCTTTTTGCACTGAGATAATGGAGTAATCTATTCGCTTTGTGAACTTGTATGTCTAAGTCTCTCCCCAGGCTTGGGAAATTCTCAACATTTTTTTTTCTTTAAATAGCCTTTCTGCCCCTTTCTCCCCTCTGGAACTTCAATTATTCTAATATTTGTACATGATGTCCCATAGATTATGCAGGCTTTCTTCTCTCTTTTTCATTCGTTTTACTTTGTTCTCCTTTGACTGGATTATTTCAAAGTTCCCATCCTTTAAGATCCTTGATTCATTCTATCTTTAGTCTGTTCTTCTGTAGACACCCTCTATTGCATTTTTCATTACCTTCATTGGCTTCTTCAGCTCTGGACTTTCTGTTTGGTTCTTTTCAATTATTTCTATTTTCACTAAAAGTCTTATTTTGTTCAGGTATTGTTTTTCAGATTTCATTGAATCATACTTTTTGGTCACTCACTGAGTTTCCTCAAACAGCTACCTTGAATTCTTTATCAGATAACCTGCAAAATTCCATTTCTTTGAATTTGCATGCTGGAGGATTATTGTGATCTTTTGATAATAACGAGTTTCCTTGATTGTTGATGTTCCTGGGGGGGTTGCATTTCTGTTCTTGCCTTTGAGGTGGCATATACCTCCTCAAAACTTTACTTACTGACTTCTGGTGGCAGTTTTTTTGGTTGGTCCAGCTTATGTGAGCTGCTTTTTCCAGCCGTGTATGAACATACCTGCTTCACTCTTCTTGCTCCCTCTTGTGGCAGAATTCTTAAATTTTATGTCCTTTCTGGTTCTTACAACTCACTAGCTGGTTGTTCGGAGAAGGCAATGGCACCCTACTCCAGTACTCTTGCCTGGAAAATCCCATGGACAGAGGAGCCTGGTGGGCTGCAGTCCATGGGGTCGCTAAGAGTCAGACACGACTGAGCGACTTCACTTTCACTTTTCACTTTTCTGCATTGAAGAAGGAAATGGCAACCCACTCCATGTTCTTTCCTGGAGAATCCCAGGGACGGAGGAGCCTGGTGGGCTGCCGTCTATGGGGTCGCACAGAGTCGGACACGACTAAAGTGTCTTAGCAGCAGCAGCAGCAGCAGCAGCAGCAGCAGCAGCAGCAGCTGGTTGTTGGCAACCTTCCTTTTGTTTTCCAGAAGGTGGCGCTAAAACTCAAGTTTGTGGGTTCTCTCTTGCCCACAGACCCTGGCCAGTTTTCTGAAGGGACTCCCTGTTCAGGTGAGCTTGCTTTATCTACTGCACTGAGGAGCAGGCACCAGGAGTCAGCTGCAGAGTGTGGGGAAGTGCTGATTTAGCTCTCAGGGCCTTGAGGGTGTCCATGGGCCAGGTTGGGTTATCCTTGGATGAGGTTTTTCTAGCGGCTCACAATGAGCTTCCTGCTGGAGTCCTGATAATAGTCAGCAGGAATCTCACTCCCTTAATTAGCCCTTTGATATTTCCTTCTGCCTCCTTCTTGATCTTCTCCTCCCCCAAGTCATGGGGGTCCAACCTCAATGCTCTGGGTGCCACAGGACAGTAACTGGCTTCTCCAGCAGTGTTCCACATAGCTGAGGTGGCCAGGCACTCACCCACCATTCTCCCATGGGATAGGTCACCACTGGCTAATTCAGCTTCACAGCTGTGCTGCTTTGGAAGCCAAGCAAAGCTCTTCTTCTCTGAGATACATCAAAATCTATATTCTTTTTTGTTCAAATTAAGAGCTGTAATCTCTCTTTGGGAAGGCTGGACTTTTATTAAGTCTGTCCTGGTGTTCCTCCACCAGGATCATGAGGGACTATGGCTACTTCATAAGCTCCTGTTAGTTCCACTGCTGGCACCAAGGTATGTCTGCCTATTACCCAATGCACAGGTGGGCAAGACTCCTCCTGGGCCCCTTGAAGTATTCTGTTGAATCCCACAGAGGTACTTTTTTTCATAGATAGATGCCTAATTAAGTTGTTTAAAATGAAGGGGACAAAAAGAGAGTTGTCTTACGATGCTGACATCATTCTCTTGCTTCTGAGTGTCTACTATGAATTGGAAGGGAACTTATAGTCCATCTAATTAAACTTCTCCAGTTTAAACATAAGGAAATTGAAACATAGTAACTTGAAACAGTTTGGTGTACATGCAAGTGAAAGTGAAGTTGCTCAGTTCAGTTCAGTTGCTCAGTCATGTCCGACTCTTTGTGACCCCATGAATCGCAGCACACCAGGCCTCCCTGTCCATCACCAATTCCCAGAGTTCACTCAAACTCACGTCCATCGAGTCAGTGATGCCATCCAGCCATCTCATCCTCTGTCGTCCCCTTCTCCTCTTGCCCCCAATCCCTCCCAGCATCAGAGTCTTTTCCAATGAGTCAACTCTTCGCATAAGGTGGCCAAAGTACTGGAGTTTCAGCTTTAGCATCATTCCTTCCAAAGAAATCCCAGGGCTGATCTCCTTCAGAATGGACTGGTTGGATCTCCTTGCAGTCCAAGGGACTCTCAAGAGTCTTCTCCAACACCACAGTTCAAAAGCATCAATTCTTCGGTGCTCAGCCTTCTTCACAGTCCAACCCTCACAACCATACATGACCACTGGAAAAACCATAGCCTTGACTAGATGGACCTTTGTTGGCAAAGTAATGTCTCTGCTTTTTAATGTGCTATCTAGGTTGGCCATAACTTTCCTTTCAAGGAGTAGGCGTCTTTTAATTTCATGGCTGAAGTCACCATCTGCAGTGATTTGGGAGCGCAAAAACATAAAGTCTGACACTGTTTCCACTGGTTCCCCATCTATCTGCCATGAAGTGATGGGACCAGATGCCATGATCTTAGTTTTCTGAATGTTGAGCTAAGCCAACTTTTTCACTCTCCACTTTCACTTTCATCAAGAGTCTTTTTAGTTCCTCTTCACTTTCTGCCATAAGAGTGGTGTCATCTACATATCTGAGGTGATTGATATTTCTCCCAGCAATCTTGATTCCAGCTTGTGCTTCTTCCAGCCCAGCGTTTCTCATGTACTCTGCATATAAGTTAAATAAGAAGGGTGACAATATACAGCCTTGACGTACACCTCTTCCTATTTGGAACCAGTCTGTTGTTCCATGTCCACTTCTAACTGTTGCTTCCTGACCTGCATATAGGTTTCTCAAGAGACAGGTCTGGTGGTCTGGTATTCCCATCTCTTTCAGAATTTTTCACAGTTTATTGTGATCCACACACTCAAAGGCTTTGGTATAGTCAATAAAGCAGAAATAGATGTTTTTCCGGAACTGTCTTGCTTTTTCAATGATTCAGCAAATGTTGGCAATTTGATCTCTGGTTCCTCTGCCTTTTCTAAAACCAGCTTGAACATCTGGAAGTTCATACATAGTTCACATACTGCTGAAGCCTGGCTTGCAGAATTTTGAGCATTACTTTACTAGCGTGTGAGATGAGCGCAATTGTGTGGTAGTTTGAGCATTCTTTGGCCCTGCCTTTCCTTGGGATTGGAATGAAAACTCAGCTGTGTCCAGCTCTTTTCCACCCAGTGGACTGTAACCCATTAGGCTCCTCTGTCCATGGGATTCTCCCAGCAAGAACACTGGAGTGGGTTGCCATTTCCTTCTCCAGGGGATCTTCCTGACCCAGGGATCAAACTCAGGTCTCCCCCATTGCAGGCAAATTCTTTACTGTCTGAGTCACCAGGGAATCCCAACTAAGCAGTTTTTTTTAAAAAATAGCCTACAAGAGATTCCTTCCATTGCTACCTAATCCAAAGTTTCCCAAGTTTAACACAAAATTTTTACACATTTGAGTGTGTGAGACAAAATTGATGGCATTCTGGAACCTATGAGGAGCAATACCCTGATGACCAAAGTCAAAACTCTAAAATATGAAGGAATTCCTTGGCAGTCCAGTGACTGGGACTCTGAGCTTTCACTGCCAATGGTGTGGATTCAATCCCTGGTTGGGGATCTGAGGTCCAACAGGCTGTGAGATAAAAAAAAAAGAGGTTCTCCTTCAATTCAGGCCCTCATTGCTTTATATCTTATTTTATAAAAACCTTCCTTCCTAGCTTGTTTCTTTGCTTTCATAGTTTCCTCTCTATAAATTCATCTCATAGATCTCTAAGATCACGTGCCACCTCCCTAATCTAAAATGAATGTCTCATTTCATCAGTCACTTAATTTAAAACTCCTGACTACCCTTCATTGGCTTCCAGAATAGAATAGTGATTAAATGATAAGAGACAGATCTAGATTCAAATCATGGCTCTTCCCTGTCACTTTCTTTGATATTGCAAGCTGTGTTTCAAGTAAGTCACTTAAGCACTATGATCTTTGATTTATACGACTGATGAATGGAGATGAGAGTTTAAGATTTAGATACTAGAGTTCAGTCAAATCTAAAAATCTCCCTTCCACATAGCTTAATTACTTGAATAGTTAATGCAAAAGAGCAACTTTTTAAAGCAGCAAAAACATATCAACAGCCGTCAAACAAGGGGAAAGGTCATGTCATAACCTTCAAAAATTAGAGACTATCAAAGAAAAATACACAAGTTTCCAAAAATGTACAGAACAAAAGCTCAGAGCCTTTTAACATCATCCTCCAAACTATGTAGGGAAGATAAATGAACAAGATCCTGAAAACTTTAAACCACCCTCCCAACCTGCCCTGAAACCTGAGAATTTATCTCATTCTCATTTATCTCATTTATAAATTTATCTGAATTTATCTCATTCAGATGAGATATGAAGACAAAGAACTTTGCAAGGCGGCCAAAGTTTTACCCTAACTACCTTTTTGTCCTGCCAAAAAAGGGAACCTTTCAACTCTCTTTCAGCTGGGGGAAAATGGAGAGGATAGCAGAACAATCATAAACAGAAGAGTTAATTATTTCCAACAATAAATGGGGATTTAGCAGAAAGGAAGAAAAAAAAGGGAATAATTAGGACAAGAGTCTCTGAGGGAGGTAAAGTAGAGAAGGGGCATTCTTAATGCCTGAAGGGAAGTAACCTGCACATGTTACTTCCTTCCTTCCTTATCGATACAGGGCAAAACTCTTCTTTTTGACTCATGTTTTCCTCGGAGGAAGACAGAGTGGGGGTTGGGAGGAAGATAAATTGCTGATTGGAAGAAATGGGTGTTTGTGGGAAGGAAAAATTGATAGCACTGAAGTAGAGACTCCAGTAAAAAAAAAAAAAAACTAAACTAAACAAAACAAAATTTTAGATTACCTTCACTAAAGGAAACAAAGAAGTCAGGGCTCCAAGGTGACCAGAAGGCATACTCCAAAGCCCATTGATATTCTTAGTGTGATAGAAATAAACCCCAGAGGCTGGACAGAGTTTAGCATAGGAAACATTTAATGAAATCCCAGGAGGCCAGAGTGTAGGTATCCCAACAAAGGCTGTACACAGCCACAGCTGAGCTCTTCCCTCCTCTCTGAACCTAAAGTAATAGCTGCTGCTGCTGCTGCTGCTAAGTCTCTTCAGTCGTGTCCAACTCTGTGCAACCCCATAGATGGCAGCCCATCAGGCTCCCCCATCCCTGGGATTGTCCAGGCAAGAACACTGGAGTGGGTTGTCATTTCCTTCTCCAAAGCATGAAAGTGAAAGTGAAGTCGCTCAGTCGTATCCGACCCTCAGCGACCCCATGGACCACAGCCTTCCAGGCTCCTCCGTCCATGGGATTTTCCAGGCAAGAGTACTGGAGTGGGTTGCCATTGCCTTCCCCGAAGGTAATAGCTAGCTAAACAAGTGGAATTCATACGCACTGTAGCAAAGCAAATAGAAGCTGCTCATATGCCATATAAAAAAGATGAAAAGAAAGGGCACAATAACTTTGCAAACACATATTGGCAAAAATAAATAAATATGAGAAAGGAGAACACAGATGAATAAAGCATCCTGGAAGTTAGCAGAGCCCCAAAAAGAAAATATTCTTCCTCATACAGACATTAATGAGAACATAAAATTAATTTTTAAAAGTAAGGTGTAAAGCAATATTAAAGATTAAAAGGGAGAATGCAAATCTCAGAAAAACTAAGAACCATGTAACACTGTATTAGCACTAAAAAAGCTAGAAAGCACAGAGATAGTATTAGCACTAAAAAAGCTAGAAAGCACAGAGATAATTTCAAACTCCAAACCCATTCTAATTTAAATTTCTTCCAGCCACTAAGCCACAGTGAAGAATCCACCCACCAAGCAGGAGATGCAGGTTCAATCCCTGGGTCAGGAAGATTCCCTGAAGAAAGAAATGGCAACCCACTCCAGTATTCTTCCCTGGGAAATCCCATGGACAGAGGAGCCTGGCAGGCTACAGTCTATGGAGTTGCAAGAGTCAGACACTTAGCGACTAAACAACATCCTCTAACCCATGTGGGATAGCAGGTCAAAATTAGCTTGTCTTCTTTCCTGGCTCCATCTCATCAATTTTCTAGTCGCTGTTTCTAATATCTTGAGGGTTGGAGGGTAAGTAATGGGTGTGTGTATGGTGTGTGTGAATGTTAGTTGCTCAGTGGTGTCCAACACCGGGACCCCATGGACTATAGCCTGCCAGGCTCCTCTGTCCGTGGGGTTCTCCAGGCAAGAATACTGGAGTCGGTAGCCATTTCCTTCTCCAGGGGATCTTCCCAACCCAGAGATCAAACCAGGATCTCCTTCATTGCAAACAGATTCTTTACTGTCTGAATTACTAGGGAAGCCCCACTGGGGTCATGGGCACAGTTTTTGTGGAGGTACAGTTGTAATCTACCGACAGGACCCTCTAGGTGGCAGTAGTCAACTGCTTACTATGGGGTACTTTTCTTCATAAATTCCATGGTTGCCTGGTCTGCCCTTCTTTCTGCCTGGCTCCTGGATTTCTGGAACCTATTCTCTGTTCCTGCTCCTCAGGTAGCACACATGGTTAGTATCATTTCCACAGAGTCCTTACCAAACCTCAAAAACATACACCTTTATCCCGCTATGGGAGGAAGGACAGTCCAGTCTCAACGTAGCCAACTGTGTGTTCAGCTACCAGGTAGAGCCATTCCAGGCACAGCGTCTCACCTTTAGAATAATCATTGATAAGGCCCTCACATTCCTAGAGATGTGCATAAAACTCAACAAGTAGACCCCTAAAAAAAAAATTCTCCTTGACTTGAAAAAAAGGAGGCATCTATCATACTCTGTACTTTTTAGTTGCGGTATTAGCAGTAGCAATCACACAGGGCAGTTTGTCAGGTCCAAGTTTGAGAATAGGAAAAAAGACAGCTTGGCCTCCATTCAAGTTTTCTTTCTTTTTTGTTATTCAAGATTTCTTTTACTTCTGTTTACTCCCAAAGCAGTAAATATGTTGCTGTTGATAAAAATAAAATTAAAAAGAGGTCAGAGAATGCAGCTCCCCATGCTTTAAATGCATTTCACAGAAATTCATTCAAAGTTAATTGGAACTGGCAGCCTGCCAGCATTCCAGGTTGGAAAAGAATGTGGACCTCATACCAGCCATATCAACACCCAGAAACAGCTTAGAACACCAATGTGCAAGGGTATTAAGTTGCTTCAGTCATGTCTGACTCTGTCTGACCCCACGGACTAGCTTGCCAGGCTCCTCTGTCCATGGGTTCTCCAGGCAAGAATACTGGAGTGGGTTGCCACGCCCTCCTCCAGGGGATCGTCCTGACCCAGGGAACGAAGCAGCATCTCTTATGTCTCCTGTTTTGGCAGGTGGGTTCTTTACCACTAGTGCTACCTCAGAAGCCCAACAAAAGGCAATAATTCTGTTATGCAGAAAGCCACATTCTCCAAGGCTCTGAAATTCTTGCCCTACTGGCACCTAGCAAATGCCTCTTCTCTGAGCAAGTTGAGTGCCTAGAAGTTTCTATTTGTGTCTGTTTATAGCATACGAAAAAGCAGAGACATTACTTTGCCAACAAAGGTCCATCTAGTGAAGGCTATGGTTTTTCCAGTAGTCATGTATGGATGTGAGAGTTGGACTGTGAAGAAAGCTGAGCGCCAAAGAATTGATGCTTTTGAACTGTGGTGTTGGAGAAGGAGATCAGCCCTGGGATTTCTTTGGAAGGAATGATGCTAAAGCTGAAACTCCAGTACTTTGGCCACCTCATGCGAAGAGTTGACTCATTGGAAAAGACTCTGATGCTGGGAGGGATTGGGGGCAGGGGGAGAAGGTGACGACAGAGGATGAGATGGCTGGATGGCATCACCAACTCGATGGACGTGAGTCTGAGTGAACTCCGGAAGTTGGTGATGGACAGGGAGGCCTGGCGTGCTGCAATTCATGGGGTCGAAAAGAGTCGGACACGACTGAGTGACTGAGCTGAGCTGAGCTGAGGGGATTTCTACCATAGAGGAATACATTCTTCTCCTTCCCCTTCCAGACAGAGTAGAAGGTGAGTGAAATGCAAAGTACTCTGTCATCACTTCTCCAAAGAAACCTCTTTGTCTTCAACCTCAGCTTTGTGTATAGACTGAAACTGAGTGAACAGCTAAAATTGGCAGATCTAGGGCCTCCCTGGTGGCTCAGTGGTGAAGATGCAGGAGAGACACAGGTTCAATCCCTGGTCAGGGAGGATCCCACATGCCTCAGAGCAAATAAGCCATGGGCCACAACTATTGAGCCTGTGTTCTAGAGATTAGGAACCACAACTACTGAGCCCTCGTGCCTCAACTATGAGGCACACACACCCGACAGTTTAAGAGAAGCCACCGCAATGAGAATTCCGTGCACAGCAAGAGAAAGAAGCCCTGGCTTGTCACAAAGTAGTAAAAAAGCAATAAAACAAAGCAAAAAGCAAAGTTTAAAGACAAATATTTATATTGCAATCAGTTAAGACTACTGTCCATCACTTTCTTTCTTTTTTAAAATTGTATTTATTTTTTTATTAGCTGCACTGGTGGTCTTTATTGCTGCCTGGGCTTTATTGGCGCTTCCCTACCAACTGAGCTACTTAAAAAAAAAAAAGTAATGGACAGTAGTCTGAGCTGATTGCAATATAAATATTTGTCTTTTAAAAAGCTGACAGAACTAGTTTAGGACCATATACTTAGAAAGTTCTACATGAATGGTGTGGTACCTGTCTTTAAAATTAGAAGCATATATCATTTTGTTGTCAGCTTTAGGGGCCTCCAATAGAGCATCTTATTGTTTTTCTACCATACTGTGTTATTTGTCAACATTATCCTGACTTGCATTATTACTGATAGGGTATTTGTGATTTCTGTCAGACAGAGACCGTATCACCAATTCTTATTTTCTCCACAATGCCTAGGATGGCACCTTGCTTACTGAAAACAGTTTATAAATGCTTGAGAAACTGAATTTAAGAAAGGACCAATTTTTCCCCCTTTCTCCCTTTACCTGTGAACTTACTACCCACCTTTCAATACTGGAATAAGACTAGCTTTTCCATGAAGTGTTTCAGCTCCATTTCAACCCCATTAGTTCCTCCTTGTCTCTGAACTCCTGTAAAACTGTTAATATGATGTTTTGTATCATCCTCCAAATTTTTATTTATCTTAATTCTTCAGGGAAACCTTAAGTTCCTCAAGGATATGAGTCATCTTACACTTATTTCTTTAGAGAAGGCCTTAACTAACATTCGGAAAAGGCAATGGCACCCCACTCCAGTACTCTTGCCTGGAAAATCCCACGGAGGGAGGAGCCTGGTAGGCTGCAGTCTATGGGGTCGCTAAGAGTCGGACACGACTGAAGCGACTTAGCAACGGCAGCAGCAGCAATGCCCAGGAACTTATTAACTGGAGCTGTAAGTTAACTCTTTATCAGAGAGAGCGAGATGGTGGTGGGGGACAGCCCCCAGTAAAGTCAGAGGTGAGAGCACAAAGCAGTAAAGTAGGCAGACTCTGGTTTTTGGGGGTAGATGCTGGAGAGTATCCATGGGGACTCCTGAAGCTCGATCCTGCCTTTGTGTATGCCGAGCCTCCTTCCTCATGACATTTGCCAGGGGTGGATCTCCTCACGCCGGCTCCTGGCAGATAACCTTGAAAACATGATGTTAAGTGAAAAGAAACCAGTCACAAAAGACCACATATTTTATGATTCCATTTATATGAAATGTACAGATTAGGAAAATCTAGGGAAACAGAAAGTAGGGAGAAGGGAGGGAGAAGGTGGGAATGTGGAATGACTGCTAAAAGGTATGGAGTTTCTTTTAGGGATGATGAAATGCTCTAACATTAGATGGCTGTGATGATCATATAACCCTGTGAGTAGACTAAATACCATTACATTATATGGTTTTTAGTGCATTTTTTAAAGTGTGAATTTTAGAGCATGTGAATTATATCTCAGTGAAGTTATAAAGAAAAACAAGAGAGACGGGATGGAAGAGAGGACGGTACTGTAGGTAAGAGGAGAGGAAAGAAAATGAAAAAATTGAGAAAGGCAAGAGCTGCTATTGGGAGTTTTCTCCACAATAAGGAATAAAGTATAAAGGAAGGGATAGAGAGACATTTAGATGTGGTTTCAGAATGGAAGATAATAAATCAATAGAAGAGAAAGGGATTTAACAGATCATACACTCCACTCCAGTACTCTTGCCTGGAGGATCCCATGGATGGAGGAGCCTGGTAGGCTGCAGTCCATGGGGTCGCTAAGAGTCAGACACAACTGAGTGACTTCACTTTGACTTTTCACGGTCATGCATTGGAGAGGGAAATGGCAACCCACTCCAGTGTTCTTGCCTGGAGAATCCCAGGGACAGGGGAGCCTGGTGGGCTGCTGTCTCTGGGGTCACACAGAGTCGGACACGTCTGAGGTGACTTAGCAGCAGCAAACCACGGATTTCTTTGGAAGCAATGATGGTAAAGCTGAAACTCCAATACTTTGGCCACCTCATGCGAAGAGTTGACTCATTGGAAAAGACTGTGATGCTGGGAGGGATTGGGGGCAGGAGGAGAAGGGGACGACAGAGGATGAGATGGCTGGATGGCATCACGGACTCGATGGACGTAAGTCTGAGTGAACTCCGGGAGTTGGTGATCGACAGGGAGGCCTGGCGTGCTGCGATTCATGGGGTCGCAAAGAGTCGGACATGATTGAGCGACTAAACGGAACTGAACTGAACCACGGATTATAAATTGAATGTCTACAATTTTCTTGGAGAAATGTAAGTAAAGATTACAATTCCTCGTATTTAATACTTTCATGTTTATACTATGTGTACATAACTCTGTAGAGACCGGGCCATGTGGGGGCCTAACCCTTTATTAACATTATAAAAGAGGTTTGTACAACGCTGGTATATTTAAAATGGATAACAAACACGGATCTATTATACAGCACATAGACCTTTGCTCAATGTTATATGGCAGCCTGGATGGGAGTGGGGTTTGGGGTAGAATGGATACATGTATATGTATGGCTGAATCCCTTTGCTATTTATGTGAAACTATCACAACATTGTTAATCAGTTATACCCCAATACAAAACAAAAAGTTTAAAAAAAAAAAAAGTTTGTACAGAGAGCACACAGGAGAAATTATTTTATTTGACAGATAGCTCTGGGAATTTCACCAAAGGTGACATTTGAGCTGCCTTTCCTTAGGACAAATAAAAATCAGATGGAGATCCAAGAGGCAGGGTATTATGCACAGAGGGATTAGTTCATGCAAAAAGCATACTAGAGAACTACGAGAGATAGGAGGTAGAGCAATCAGATGGGCTAGGAATTAAGAGTTCTTTCCTGTTAGACAATTAGGTTTTCACTCTATCCTACAAATAACAAGACAGGGAAGATGATAAAATTAGCAACCTTCAGATTTTTATTTTAGAAAGATAAACAAAGACTTTATGATGCTGAGATGATTCTCTTTGTACCGAGTTTGTTATTTTATTTTAAAAAACGTATTTATTTATTCAGGCTGTATTGGGTCTTCAAAATCTAGGGGTGAGCGATGAGGACCTAAATTAGGATGAAAGTTTAAAGTGTTGAAAATGTTAGTCTTCAGCCATGTCCTACTTCTTGAGAACCCATTGACTGTAGCCCTGTCAGGCTCCTCTGTCCACAGCATTCTCCAGGCAAGAATACCAGAGGGGGTAGCTATTCCCTTCTCCACGGGATTTTTCCAATCCAGGGATCCAACCCTAGGGCTCTTCCACTGCAGGCAGACTCTTTACCATCTAAGCCATCAGAGAAGCCCCCTAAATTACGATGGTGCCAACAAAAATGAAAAGTACTAGGAACCCTGGGAAACATTCATACGTTCAACTTGCACTGGGCTTTTACTAGCTTTCACAAATACACAGCTTTACAAATTACTGGGCATTGTAACACCACGGTTATCTCAGTGACAGTGAAGTCGCTCAGTCGTATCCGACTCTTTGCGACCCCAGACTGTAGCCTACCAGGCTCCTGTGTCCATGGGATTTTCCAGGCAATAGTACTGGAGTGGATTGCCATTTCCTTCTCCAGGGGGATCTTCCCAACCCAGGGCTCGAACCCGGGTCTCCCACATTGTAGACAGACGCCTTTACCGTCTGAACAACCAGGGAAGTCCTAGTTATCTCATAGATCACGTCTAAATAGAACTAATCAGGCAGGCATTCAAGTTCACTGGCTGAGCCAGAATATTTAAGATAGGTTCGTCTTGTACCCTTACTTCCACACTCATGCATAGTAATAAATAGCCTTGGGAATATTCAGAAATGTGATCTCTCAAGTGATTACATTCCTCTTTGATGTAATCCACAGAACATCCTTCTGATTTGGGTGCAGTGTTTCAGAGAAAAGTACCCTTTGACCCCTTGAAGCAGAAACGCTTTGAGTCTGATAGGTGTCTCCCGATAAAAGTCAAGATCGAAAACAGCAGACACCTTTCTGCCAAACTCCTCGCCAAGCCCTCTCACCCAGATTCTCGGCCTGGTACGTGACCCTTTAATCTTCAGGCTGGGCGCCTGCAGTCTGCCCAGACCCGCCCCCCGCCCCCCCCCAACCCCCCGCCACCCCCCCCAACCCCCCGCCACCCCCCCCACCCCCCCCCACCCCCCCCTCCGGGTTCTGTCTCCGCACGGCTGTCAGACTCAGTCTTCCCCCAACAGGGCTCGTCGACTTAATTCAAAGGACCGGCGGGAAGATAGGGTTTTTCAGGGAAACTCATTGGGTCCCGTCAGGCACCTAGAGCACATTAGATCTCCCTCCAAGATGGCGGGGGCCGCAGAGGGGGCCATTGCCGATTGAGCATGCGTTCAACTAAGCCGCGCAGGCTGCCCCCTCCGCCGTCTTTCGTTTTCCTTCTAGTCCCTTCCAACTGAGGCCCCGCCCACAACTTTTGCGGATGGGCGGGGACATAATGTAGGCAAGGGCAGGGGCGTCACTAGCCAGGCGCGTCCGCGGAGTAGGCACAAACTGGTTAGAGACTGCATAACCGGACCGGCAGTCACCATGATCGCGCTGTTTAGGCGAAGCTGCGGGGTGAGAGGAAGAGCAGGGGTCGGCGCGGGTGGGAAGTGGAGGTTGTGGTGTTCGGGAGGGGGCCGGGCGGGGTGGGAGGTTGTAATAAGGAAGAAGCCCAATCATCAGGCGCCTTGGCCCCTCTTACCCCGCTCCTGGTTGCTGCTGCTGCTAAGTCGCTTCAGTCGTGTCCGACTCCGTGCCACCCTATAGACAGCAACCCACTAGGCTCCTCTGTCCCTGGGATTCTCCAGGCAAGAGTACTGGAGTGGGTGCCATTGCCTTCTCCGCCGCTCCTGGTAGTAGCAACCAGGATTCTGGACCCTCGCTGGCTTTCGCGCCCACCCATTCCTCGCACTGTTGGACAGAACGCTTTCTGGGTTTTCAGGTTCCTGTATTTCCTTGGCAATTGGCCCATATATAGATGGCGTCCCCTTTTCAGAATATCTCTTTTCTTTCTCTGGCCCGAGAACCTTCCAAAGATTTCCCGGAGGAATCCTGTCATATCCCGAAGTAAACCCGTCTTTTAATTGGTCAGGGCCTAAAAATTACAACCGTATTTTTGCTGAACTAGTTTTTATCTCTTGGAGGACACTCTCTCTTGGCTCTCAGTCCCTGCACTAATAAGGAAGTCTTTTGTGATGTTTTTGCTGCAAAGTGCAGAATTCAGATAATCTTTACCTTGGGTGCCTGCCAAGTAAGGAGGAAAAGGAAAATGGAGCAGGTGCCCCTTAGGGTACTTATTAATATCCATTTGGTTTTACAGTATGGAGGGAGGCGCTTCCAGGTTGTGTACATGTAAATAAAGGAGAAAAGAAAATCCCAGAGCTTTTCTGTGAAGCTTGTCTGTTTCTTCTAGTGTCTCACAGATTTTAAGTTGTCTCAGCTACTAGATACAGTTCGCTATTTTAAATATTATTGCCATTTACATGTTATTTATAATTGAGAAAGTTATGTCTTTTTACCAAAATAGTGTCGGGTTCAGAGTAATTCTGATGGGTTATTGCCCAGTATTTGTCATTGCTATACAAGTTAATGGGTGCTGAAGGCAGAAATTGAGGGATTTAAAAAATGATTTTACATGCTGATACCAGGAAAAAAGACCTGGATTTCTCAATCTCGGGGAGGGTTGTTGCGGGGACGAAATAGATACAGAAAAACCTGATCCAGAAAATTTACGCCACTTTGACACTCCCATAAAACTCAGACTCTTAATTCCTAAGAAATATGCAAAGGTTTTCAATTATAACTGTGCTGTTATTGCAAAGTTAATGCTTGATTAAAGTTGCTGCCCTTGGAGGTTTTGAATTCCGTGTTTATAGCAGAGAATCCAGAGTTAATAGCATTTATAAACGGTTTTGCTTCCAAGACATTAACGTACTTTGATCATCTCGACAGTTACCCAATAAGGTTAACCTCATTTTCCAGGTTTGGAAAGAAGTTAATAAACAAGTTTGTGGATATTGTTCCCTGGCTGTAACTACCTTTATACTTTGTTTTATGTAACACATTTTCCTGTAGGGTCATATGTAAACTCTTTGTAAATTACTTTAAATACACTGATAATTCCCTATTTAAAATCTCAACAAACCATTTACCTATATTGTGAGGTCTGATTTTGTGCCATGCTGTCTAAACACACATTTAGAAGAAGTTTTTAGTTTGATTTTCGTGCAATTTTTTTTTTCTTTATAGAATCTAATAGCAAATTAGGATACTTGAAAGAGCAGTATAGCAGTATGGCACGACTTCTTCATCGTAAATTCTTCATCCTGGTTCCTAATAGAAGAGTGACCTTGGCCAATTTTACTTGACCTTTCTGAGCCCCAGTTTCTTCATATACAAAATAGGAATAAAAATAATTCCTTAGGATTGACTCAGATTCAGGTGCATTAATACATGGAATGTGACTGAACAAGAATAGGTTTGGTGGACAATGAGTACCTGAGAAACCATGTTTTAACTCCAAAATAAAATTAATGAAAATTACAAAGAAAATGTGAATTTTTATATTCTATAATTTAAAAAAAAATTGTAGTATAAAATATATTTTTGAAAGGGTTATTTAAATTAATACATTTGATAGTCTATATTGTCACTTCACATGCAGGTAATTCTGTTTACAAGTTGAAGTTGTTATCTACAAAGTGGACAGTTTCTTTTCACAGATTTTGAAAAACATAAGTTCAGTCCTTCATCTTTTAGTAGATTGTTGAATTTCTCTTTTCTTTCAATGTCTAGCTTAGTAAAATTTAGTTCTGTCATATTCCTTAAACTGTAAATTGTGTAATTTTGGCTCTCCTTAAACATTTACTCAAGAGTTCCAGTATGTTTTCCAGTTTGATAACCTTAATAAATGCAAGTGGTTACTTTTTGTGCATATTGAACTGTTATGAGTATAAAAATAGATTGCAAAGGAACAATATCTGACTATATCCTTTCTTTCTATGAATATAAAAATAGGTTGCAAAGTAATATCTGATTATATTTTTATGTATCTTTTTGAAGAAATGAGTAGATTTCAGAAATTAAGACAAATAGTTGAGTAATGGTTTAAAATAGGGCTAGCAAACTTTTTTGTAAAGAGAGTAAATATTTTTTGGCTTTGTGGACCATGTGGTTTCCCAACTCTGCTGTGATAACAGCAATAGACAATGTGGTTTGACTGTGTTCCAACAGAATTTTATTTACAAGACTGGTGGGTACCATAGTGTGCTGGCTTGGCTCAGAACATTCTAAGAATACTTACAGACAACAGAAGAAAATATATAACATGATTTTAGGCTAATTTGTTTTGTTAAAGTGAGGTATCTTAGAAAATGGAGTGCTTCAAGGGGAAGATTCCCAGAGATATTCTTGGGAGGCTGCCAGGGACAGGGAACCAAAGTTGATGAATGAGGCAACTCTTGAATGTAGAGTGATACTATTTCATTTTTGCCCCCCATTGCAATTCCCCAGTTACAAGGTGTTCTGGTGCTGGAAGGTGAGATTTCTGAAACAGTGGTTCTAAGTCTACTACTACCCTTGACTCTTACTTGTCTTGGAAATACTCCATTTTAGTAGTGCAAAGCTACTGATTAGTTTTATTTGCATTGCATTTTTTAAAGAAGAATTTCCTTTATGATAGGTGTTAAAACATCTGATAATTGACTTAATACAAAAATCAAATTATGGTTGAAGGCATTTAAGTAATGACTTAAACTGTGTTCCTGAATATGGTCAAACAAGTTGCTCTGTTTACTTGTAAATGCTTATCAGTATTCTACTTGACTGATGTTTAAATTCCCAAACTTATTGTAATAAAATTATTCTTTACAGGTACTGAGAAGTCTTTCTCATTTTGACTGGAGATCACAACATACAAAAACTGCCCTACAACGTGAGCCAGGATCAGGATTTAGTTTTGGTATATATTTTGTTTTGTGTTTTGACTTTAAACTTGTATTTGTTATATATATGAAACTTTTTTTAAAAGACTTTCTATTTCATTATTTATTTATTATTGGCTGCCACATGGCATATGGGATCTTAGTTCCCCGACCAGGGATTACACCCGTATTCCCTGCAATGGAAGCTGGAGTCTTAACTATTGGATCAACAGAGAAGTCCATATATGCGACTTTTTATATGTAATTATCTGGAATATGTTTGTAAACAAACTTAGTAATGTCTGTCACCATCCGTAGATTGTTCACTGTTAGTCACAGCCATCCTTTCTGATCTTGTTTTCTTCTTCAGCTGTAGTTCCCTATACATACATCTGTATTAGCAGCATGTATATATATTCCTGCCATTTTTCAGTATATCAGTTCAGTTCAGTCGCTCAGTCGTGTCCAACTCTTTGCGACCCCATGAATCACAGCACGCCAGGCCTCCCTGTCCATCACCAACCCCGGAGTTCACTCAGACTCATGTCCATCACATTGGTGATGCCATCCAGCCATCTCATCCTCTGCCATCCCCTTCTCCTACCCCCAATCCCTCCCAGCATCAGGGTCTTTTCCAGTGAGTCAACTCTTCGCATGAGGTGGCCAAAGTATTGGAGTTTCAGCTTCAGCAACACTCCTTCCAAAGAACACCCAAGACTGATCTCCTTTAGCATGGACTGGTTGGATCTCCTTGCAGTCCAAGGGACTCTCAAGAGCCTTCTCCAACACCACAGTTCAAAAGCATCAATTCTTCAGCACTCAGCTTTCTTTATAGTCCAACTCTCACATCCGTACATGACCACAGGAAAAACCATAGCCTTGACTAGACGGACCTTTGTTGGCAAAGTAATATCTCTGCTTTTCAACATGCTGTCTAGGTTGGTCATAACTTTCCTTCCAAGGAGTAAGTGTCTTTTAATTTCATGGCTGCAATCACCATCTACAGTGATTTTGGAGCCCCCAAAAATTAAGTCTGTCACTGTTTCCACTGTTTCCCCATCTATCTGCCATGAAGTGATGGGACCAGATGCCATGATCTTCATTTTCTGAATGTTGAGCTTTAAGCCAACTTTTTCACTCTCTCTTTCACCTTCATCAGGAGGCTTTTTAGTTCCTCTTCACTTTCTGCCATAAGGGTGGTGTCATCTGCATATCTGAGGTTATTGATATTTCTCTCGGCAGTCTTGATTCCAGCTTGTGCTTCTTCCAGCCCAGCGTTTCTCATGATGTACTCTGCATGTAAGTTAAATAAGCAGGGTGACAATATACAGCCTTAATGTACTCCTTTTCCTATTTGAAACCAGTCTGTTGTTCCATGTCCAGTTCTAACTGTTGCTTCCTGACCTGCATATAGGTTTCTCAAGAGGCAGGTCTGGTGGTCTGGTATTCCCATCTCTCAGAATTTTCCACAGTTTATTGTGATCCACACAGGCAAAGGGTTTGCATAGTCAATAAAGCAGAAATAGATGCTTTTCTGGAACTCTTGCTTTTTCGATGATCCAGCGGATGTTGGCAATTTGATCTCTGGTTCCTCTGCTTTTTCTAAAACTAGCGTGAACATCTGGAAGTTCATGGTTCACGTACTGCTGAAGCCTGGCTTGCAGAATTTTGAGCATTACTTTACTAGCGTGTGAGATGAGTGCAATTGTGTGGTAGTTTGAGCATTCTTTGGCATTGCCTTTCTTTGGGATTGGAATGAAAACTGACCTTTTCCAGTCTGTGGCCACTGCTGAGTTTTCCAGATTTGCTGGCATATTGAGTGCAGCACTTTCACAGCATCATCTTTCAGGATTTGAAAGAGCTCAACTGGAATTCCATCACCTCCACTAGCTTTGTTCATAGTGATGCTTTCTAAGGCCCACTTGACTTCACGTTCCAGGATGTCTGGCTCTAGGTGAGTGATTATACCATCATGATTATCTGGGTTGTGAAGCTCTTTTTTGTACAGTTCTTCTGTATATTCTTGCCACCTCTTCTTAATATCTTCATAAATAACAGATCCACTGTTCCATGTGAATAGTCTTCAACTTAGAAATGAATACAACAAATACTTTTTAAACACTATTAGATACACATTGCTAGGTATCTACTAATAAGCCAGAGTCTTGTTTGGCTATCATATATGGAACAGCAGTTTGGTGCTAAATATGGTTCTTAGTCTTGGGATTGGGGAGCCATGTGGTGTTGGGGGAAAACAGAATAACATTTGCCTTCCCCTTTTCTTTCGAAAATGAAAACCAGGCAAAGAATTTGAAATAATAACACCTTTCTTTAGCATCCTTTGCCCCCTAGAGTGCTTCTTGCTTCAGAAGCATTGCCATTTCTCTAGTTTAAAAACTGATTTTCTCAATTCACTTGGTCTCAGAAAAAAAGTTAAAAGGCAGCTGAGATACAAGTCATACCCTGAAAGAAATAGAAAACTCAAAACTCCCTAGGGTTAACATTTTTATTTTTTATTTTTTAAGATTGTTAGCATCCATATAAAGTTTTTTTTAACAGAAGTGAAAATTTCAAAGCAAGGTGAGGATAGCAGTTTGGGACACTGTATCTTCTTATTTTCTTATTGAGATATTAACATAGGTTTGGTATCATTGCTATTTAGTTTCAGTTTGTCACATACAGATTCATACCCAATAGTAAGAGACTAGTCGTAGGAATCTGTGATGATTTGGTGAGTGACAGAGGATGAAATATAAGTGTTTCAGAGGTAGATTGTGGAGGTCAAGTAAAGGAATATTGATAACACCTGTGACCACCAATTGCACCTATCTGTAACATAAGATTTACTTGACGATTAAATTATATGACATACATAAAATCCTAGCATATAGTGATGGGATCAAAGTACGTTCTCAAACAATACATAATAGATCCCAGCCTTCCCTACCTCTTTGCCACTCACAATCTCGTATGTTGTTGTTGTGCAGTCGCTAAGTTGTGTCTGACTCTTTTTGACCCCATGGACTGCAGGACGCCAGGCTTCCCTGTCCTTCACTGTCTCCCAGAGTTTGCTTGAATTCCTGTGCATTGAGTTGGTAATGCTATCTAACCATTTCATCCTCTGCTGTACTCTTCTTTCGCCTTCAATCTCTCCCAGCATCCAGGTCTTTCCCAAAGAGTCAGCTCTTTGCATCAAGTGGCCGAAGTATTGAATCTTCAGCATTAGTCTGTCCGTGGGCATTCAGGGCTGATTTCCTTTAGGATTGACTGGCTTGATCTCCTTGGTCTCCAAGGGACTCTTCAAGAATTTTCTCCAGCATAATTCAAAAGCATCAATTCTCCAGCGCTCCGCCTTCTGTATGATCTAACTCTCACATCCATACATGACTACTGGAAAAACCATAGCTTTGACTAGATGGACCTTTGTTGGGCAAAGTAGTGTCTTTGCTTTTTAATATGCTGCCTAGATTTGTCATAGCTTTCCTTCCAAGGAGCAAGCATCTTTTAATTTCATGGCTGTAGTCACCATCAGCAGTGGAATCCAAGGGGAAAAAAAAAATCTGTTACTGCTTCTACTTTTTCCCCTTCTATTTGCCATTAAGTGATGGGACTGGATGCCATCATCTTCATTTTTTGAATGCTGAATTTTAAACCAGCTTTTTCACTCTCCTCTTTCACCCTCATCAAGAGACTCCTTAGTTCCTCTTCACTTTCTACCATTAGAGTGGTATCATCTGCATATCTGAGGTTGTTGATATTTCTCCCGGTGATCTTGATTACAATTTAGGATTCATCCAGCCAGTATTTCAGTCCAGTATTTCACATGATGTACCCTGCATATAAATTAAATAAACACAGTGACAATATATAGCCTTGATGTAGTCCTTTCTCAATTTGGAACCAGTTCATTGTTCCATGTAAGGTTTTAACTATTGCTTCTTGACCTGCATACAGGTTTCTCAGGAGATACGTAAGGTAGTCTGGTATTCCTATCTCTTTAAGAATTTTCCACAGTATGTTGTGATCCACACAGTCAAAGACGTTTGTGTAGTCAACAAAGCAGAAGTAGATATTTTTTGGAATTCCCTTGCTTTCTCTATGATCCAACGAATGTTGGCATTTTGATCTCTGGTTCCTCTGCTTTTTCTAAATCCAGCTTGAATATCTGGAAGTTCTCAGTTCATATACTGCTGAAGCCTAGCTTGAAGGATTTTGAGCATAACCTTACTAGGATGCAGAATGAATGCAATCATATAGTAGTTTGAACATTGCCCTTCTTTGGGATTGGAATGAAAACTGACCTTTTCCAGTCCTGTGGCCACTGCTGAATTTTCCAAATTTTGTTAACATATTGAGTGCAGCACTTTAACAGCATCATTTTTTAGGATTTGAAATAGCTCAGCTGGAATTCCATCACTTCAACTAGCTTTGTTGGTGGTGATACTTCCTAAGCCCTGCTTGACTTCACACTCCAGGATATCTGACTCTAGGTGAGTGACCACACCATTGTGGTTATCTGGGTCATTAAGACCTTTTTGGTATAGTTCTTCTGTGTATTCTTACCACCTCTTCTGCTTCTGTTAGGTCTTTACCATTTTTGTCCTTTATCATGCCCATCCTTGCATGAAATGTTCCCTCAATATATCCAGTTTTCTTCAAGAGATCTCTAGTCTTTCCTATTTTATTGTTTTTCTCTACTTTTCATTGTTCATTTAAGAAGGCTTTCCTATCTCTTCTTGATATTCTCTGGAACTCTGCATTTTATCTGTAAAATGCTATTGAATACCAAATTTCTAATGTCTTTTATATTTTATTTCACACATCCCTATACAAGTGCTATAGTCCTAAAATTCTCATTTTTCATTCTTACCTTTCTGCCTTTTCTTTCATTCTTCTTGCCCAAAACATCATATATCGCTCTTAAATTTTACCTATCCTTTAATGTTGGATGCAACTATAATAAAACTGCATGTTAGTGTGGAATTGCAAAAATTAGTAGTAATTGGCTTCTGTGCTTGGTCCAGCCACCCTATTTCTTTCATTAATTTAAGAAGCCTTCCCACCACTTTTGTCAGTTGCTTTGGGCTCCTTCGGAGAAGGCAATGGCACCCCACTCCAGTACTCTTGCCTGGAAAATCTTTATAAACTTAAGTTATCTGAGTTTAAAGGAGGAGTAAGATTGAGTTATGGTATTCTTATATGATATTTTATACAAGTTTTATTGGTGTATGGTCACTGGTCATGTCTTACCTCCCTAATTAGATTGATTCTTGAGGTCATTTTAGTTTCATTTCAGTGTTAGTAAACGTGACAATCTTTGGGCTTCCCTGGTGGCTCAGAGGTTAAAGCATCTGCCTGCAATGCGGGAGACCAGGGTTCGATCCCTGGGTTGGAAAGATCCCCTGGAAAAGGAAGTGGCAACCCACTCCAGTATTCTTACCTGGAGAATCCCATGGAGGGAGGAGCCTGGTAGGCTACAGTCCACAGGGTTGCAAAAAGTCAGACGTGACTGAGCTACTTCACTTTCACTTTCTTTCATGATGATTCTGCTTCGGAGTTAAGAATAAGTAAGAAAAGTTGTTTTTACTTAAATACTGGGAAGAGAAAAACTTGTTTGTATCTGTTACTCATTTGTAAAAGCGAGAAATCTTAACCTACCTTTTTGGCATTAATATTGACATAGATTTAATTATATGGTACAGTGAAATCTTGAGTAGTCTGAAAGCACATTGCGTTGTAACTTTCTGGCTATCAAAGGTGAAAGTCTCCATTATAATTATAAATATCTACATACTGACTTCATTTTCTCAACTCATTGTCCTATTTAAGTATTTAAA
The DNA here is from genome assembly GCF_029378745.1 of Bos indicus. NCBI lineage: Eukaryota > Metazoa > Chordata > Mammalia > Artiodactyla > Bovidae > Bos > Bos indicus. The sequence continues at coordinate 69,383,035 of NC_091762.1, read as the reverse complement.
AAATAACTTTCCCTTAGAATTCACTGAACAACAGAAAGAATTTCAAGCTACTGCTCGTAAATTTGCCAGGGAGGAAATAATTCCACTTGCTGCAGAATATGATAAAACCGGCGAGGTAGGTATATTCACTTTAAGGAGTGAAAGTCTTTGACAAATTTTACAAGATTTTAAATATAAGTAGATTTTAAATATAACTTTTTTCTCTATTATTACTATATTTCTTTCAGTACCCTGTCCCATTAATTAAAAGAGCCTGGGAGCTTGGTTTAATGAATACACACATTCCAGAAAGTTGTGGTAAGCTTTCTTTACATTTTTAATCCTAGCATGCACATGAAGAAGAAAACTCTAAAACTCTGTTCAGTCATTCTTTCAAATATTTGTCACCATTAAATGGTTTTGTACCTATGTGCCCCTGTATAGTGGAGAAGGCAATGGCAACCCACTCCAGTACTCTTGCCTGGAAAATCCCGTGGACAGAGGAGCCTGTGGGCTGCAGTCCATGGGGTCGAGAAGAGTTGGACATGACTGAGCAACTTCACTTTCACTTTTCACTTTCATGCATTGGAGAAGGAAATGGCAACCCACTCCAGTGTTCTTGCCTGGAGGATCCCAGGGACGGTGGAGCCTGGTGGGCTGCCGTCTCTGGGGTCGCACAGAGTCGGACACCACTGAAGCAACTTAGCAGCAGCAGCAGCAGCCCCTGTATAGACTTCAATGTTTGCCAGCTTTTAGAAGCCTTGTACTCAACAATCAGAGGCATTCTTCCTTCTTTGTAATTGGCTCCAAAGTGGGGTTTCCCTGGTAGCTCAGATGGTAAAGAATCTGCCTGGAATGCTGGAGACTCAAGTTCAATCTCTGGGTCAGGAACATCCCTGGAGTAGGAAATGCAAACCACTCAAATATTCTTGCCTGGAGAATTCCATGGACAGAGGAACCTGGCAGGCTACACCCCATGGGTTCGTAAGAGTCCGAGTAAACCTAGTGATTAAATCACAATGTTAACTTAATCCTTGTTAACTTCTCTGTCTAGGTTGGTTGAGTTGTTGCTTTTAAATTCTACTTTCAATTTTACATTTAATTGAGACGTCCTTTCACTCCTTTCCTTAAAGGGTCAAACTTTTAGCAAAGTTGAATCAAATTTTTGCAAAATCAAGGTGAAGCAGGAAGACAGGTCCACATTACAAATAGTAAGAGAGCTTTTTGAAATTTTAAAACTAATTTTAGCTTTATATAACAAAGTATACTTTGTTACTGTATTGGCCCAAAATCTTTTAGTTTCTTATGTTATAGATACTGTATTTGTAAATTTACTTTTAAGATTAAGTTAACCTAATTGTTATATTGCAAGTCATTTAAATAATTTGCCTTTATTTCTGTTGAGATATGCTATGTATTACAATGGGCTCTTAAAACATTTTGATATTGTAGGAGGTCTTGGACTTGGAACTTTTGATAGCTGTTTAATTTCTGAAGAATTGGCTTATGGATGTACAGGGGTTCAGACTGCTATTGAAGCAAATTCTCTAGGGGTAAGTTATTTAGAAAATTAATTGGCTAACCGAGCTGTTGTTAATGAAAAAGCCCTGCTAGGTTAGGTTAGTTGGCAGAACACAGTTTTCTTCTAAAAAAAACAACAACACAAGGTTCTGCAATGAAGCCTGGATTTTTACTCCATGAGTTGATTGTTCTGACCATGTTGTCATTAGTACTTGGAGTCCTGCCTGTCCTTGTGGGGAAACTGTACACTTTGGCTGTGGCTTCAGTGGCAATTCTTAGATAAGGTCATTCAGGAAAAAGATTGGGATGACTTGCTGCCACTGCTGGCAGTGCTGAAGTTTAGTGAACAAGTCTTAGGAGACCTGATCATATGTACCATGTCATTTATTATAAATTTAATTATTTATCTGTGCATTTTACTACAGTAGATGTTTACATATTACATTACCAACAAGTCCTATATAACTTAGTTTTATGTGCATACTTGGATTAACAGATTTATATCCTTGTGGTGTTAGCTCTCTGACTTAGAGGCAGAATAAAGGCCATTTCTTTGGGCTTACACTTGGGGAAAAATAGTTGTCTTGTTTTGAATTGTAGTGTTATATTTGAATTTACTAGGAATTCCCTGGATGTCCAGTGGTTTCAACTCTGAGTTTTCACTGCTCCAAGGGCCTGGGTTCAGTCCCTGGTTGGGAAACTAAAACCTCACAAGCTGTGCAGCAAGGCTAGAAATAAAGAAAGAATTGACATACCTAATTTTAAAATATCTTGCTTTTTTAATGTCACTTTCCTTTGGTTGACAGCAAATGCCTGTTATTATTGCTGGAAATGATCAACAACAAAAGAAATATTTGGGGAGAATGACTGAGGAGCCATTAATGTGTGTGAGTATATGCAGCAGCTACTTTATTTCACATTTAAGAAAGGAATAAAAATAGAAGAAGAAAGGAATAAGCATGCTCTCTTTCCTTTTCAGTCTGTATATATACATTGGGCCATATAACACATTAAGACAAAAGCAACATATTTAAGTACAGTAGTGTTTCTGGGATGCCAAAAAGTTTCATAAAATTGTTCTCTTGCCTGTATCCAGAAAAAAGAAACCTACTTATAATGTTTCTAGGATGCCAGAAAAGTATCGTAAGAATCCTCTAACTTATTTCCAGGCAAGAAATATCTACTTAATGGAGCACTCTGGAGCTCTTGAACTGAGTGGTTGTGTGTCAGGAAGTTCAGATCGAATATATAATTCTAGGTGTTTGAACTAATAGTTTATTGAACTAATAAGAAATTAATATGACTGAAAAGATAACTGTTGGATGACTGAGTGACTTCAGGAGGAGAGTTATAGATTTTATTTAATTTTCTGAGAGTTACTCAACTAATTTTTAAATTGGATTTTTTTAAAAAAGATATTTTCATACATTTTACACACATGCATACTGAATTTTTATTTTGAAAGTGACTTTACATAAGGATTTTTTTCTTTCTCTTTTGGGTATTAGTCAAACAGATTTCAGTCTAAGGTCTGATGGTGATACTGAAACATAGTAAATGGTTATTAGTTTTGAGCTACTTGTGAGAATCAGTCTGAAAGAGTAGAAAGTAATATTTGAAAATAAATGTTTTAAATTTATTTCAGGGCCTAAATTTCAGGCAAACTAATAAAAGACATTTATATGTATTTCCTACTTAATTGTCAATTTGTTTCAACAAATGAAAGTTTCTTAGAAGGCTAAATCTCAATATTATCTAAGAATTGTGTGAAACATCCAAGTTCTTTTCTCATAATGTATAAAATGTTAGAAACAAGCTAAAAAATTGTAGCATAGAGAGATGGTTAGAAGAACTTAATGCAGTGATAAGAGTATTTGTAATTATCTTATTAGTTATAAATAGGTATTTCTAAAATATTAAAGTCTTTTAAAAGTAGTTTAAGTATTTTAAACATTTCTTTGACAGTTTTGTTTGTTATTCATACATTTAACATATGTAAAAATATATTCATTCTAGTCCCTAAAGTATTCTGATCTGTGAATTAATAACGGTTTGCTGTACATTTTCCCTCTTCTAGCTCATAATATATACTCAAATATGTATCTAGTGCAATTGATGTAGTCAAATATGAAGCCAAGGGTGAAAATGAAAATAATCAATAGGTGTATTATTTCAAAGTATTGCTTAATTTATACTAAGTTTCAGTTAATGCCCAATAACATTTATAAAATTATAGTACTATTGTGTTTTGTTTAAACTTTCTAGAAATTAATATTTAAAATTTTTTTCTGATTATAAAAATGACATAGAAGATTTAGAAAGATACAAAGAGGAGCAAAAATGTCTGTAATCCCTCAGATATGAAGTTAACTGGTATAACTGTCTTACTGTATTATTGTATACTCTATTTGATTTTTTAATACACACAGATGTATTTTTCACAGTTATGGTCATATGTGCAGTTTTATATCCTTTTTAATAAGCATTTTTATGTTCTACTTTTTAAATACTGTGATATTTATTACTTCAAAATATGCTATCTAATTGATGTACTATAAATTATTTCACTAGTCCATATTATTGAATATTTAAATTCCTTAGATTATTGCTTTTAAAAATAATGTCATGGTAAAAATTTATACAGAAAAAGATAAGTCTTTGGCTTTAACTTTACAGGGTTGGTACCTATTTGTAAGATTTAATCTCTTGCCAGATCATGTGATCAGTTATACTCTTCTTGAGGATATGAGAACAGAAATAAATAAGGGTAACACTATAATTATTTTTTTGATTAGAGTATAATTGCTTTACAGTGTTGTGTTAGTTTCTGCTGTATAATAAAGTGTATCAGATATATGAACACAACACATATATCCCCGCCTCTTAGACCTTCCTCCTACTCCCTCCATCCCACCCCTCTAGGTTATCACAGAGCAAGGAGCTGTATAATTAATTTTCAATACCACTTAGTACAGAAAAATTTTCCAAAAATCAAAACTAATTGTATTATTGTATATATATATTAAAATAATAAGAAACCACCATTTTCTTTTTTAAAAATTGGGTTAAATTTTTTAAACAGCATATACCTAAAATATATACAGTATTAGATGACTAGAAACAAGTATTAGACTGTTGGAACAAGCTTGTCATAAGCAAGACCTTCAGTAAACTTATTTGTCCAAACATGGTCTAAGAACTTTGAAGTGTCTGAAAAAACCTAGCAGTGGTAAAGAAAACTCTTGTCACAAAACCATACATTTCCAGTGGACCTGGGAAGTATTAATAGCTGAAATGTAACTGAAGCAATGCTGAAGTTGAGGTCCCAAGACCTGGCTTCAAGCAATGTAGTAGCAGTAGGATCTTATATAGTTACTTAGCTTCAAAATCTCTTCTGAAAATAGAGCATATAACATCTTAGAAGGATACAGTAAGATACAGTACTTATATTTTTATAATAATATCTTCACATAGTGTCCCTTTTGCAATGTAATAGAGAAATTTCTTTCATACCTAATACAGGGGAAACTGTTTCTCTTTAACTGCCATTCATTCATCCATCCATTCACTTAATATCTGAATTCCTTGCTATATGCCAGTTTACACTTACAGGTAGTATTTTTTTGTTTTGGTAAGTAGGAAGCATAGAGTCAGTTTTATAGTCCTCTGTTAATAATTTTCTGAACCTCAAAGCATGTGTTATAGTATGTTATTCTTCTAGTTTACTTTTACTTCAGTGTGATTTTTTAAAAAAACATGTATTATATAAACTACCTCTAGTCCCTTTAGAGTGTAAGACCAAAAAAGTTAGTAATTTAATAGAGAACAATGAAAAATTGCTTAGTAAACTCTACAAAGATAAGGTGGTGGCATCATCACTAATAAGCTTGTAATGTTATTCTCATTCTTCTAATTTTTTGAATACTGTGTACCAGGTAGACTTAGAATAAAACAGTGAATAAAACTGGGCTCCTGCTCACAGCAGACTGGTAGACCCTCAGATCCTTACCCAAATTGTATTATTATATTTGTATTATTGTATCATAGGATTTATACAATTATACAACATAAATTCTTCATAAATAAAGGAATATTATTGTAATATATTCTCTTAATATTTTAATATATTATTTTAAGAATATTAATATCTTTAAGAATATTAAATTAATATCTTTAAGACAATCTTTTAATATTATTTTAAGAATATTATTTTAATATATTTATATAAAAATAAATACTAATTTTCTTGACTTACATTGTGGTAGTGAAGACAAGTTGCAATGGAAGCAAAAGTGGCTTCTGCTGAAAAAAAATAAAATTACTCTGTGGCAATCAAATAAGACAAAAACCATCCATTTGGTATAGAAACACACAAACCCATACACTTCATAAGCTCTAAAAACTATACGTTATAAACCAGAGAAATGTCTAATAGCACATTTCACGTGAAAAATTCCCAACGTTATCAATACGTAAAATTTTGGTATTTTAAAGCGTTATTTTTTCTGAACGGTTCATTTGTATAATACTTTTTTGTTGTTGTTATGATGCTGAAAACATCTTCGAATCTCCAGGTAGAAGAGTAATCTAGTTAGTTTTATGTGTCATCTGAATTTGCTCTATCACATATCTGTGAAAAGGCCATCTAGCTCATGTTTTTATATCTGGGAGTCACAGGCTCCTGAAGCAGCTGCATTTGGGAGTATCTCTGACCATTAGAAAGCTTTTCTAGATTATATGCTCCTGAGGAAAAGGATTGTGTCATTTCTTTTTATCATTTCACCGCCTGATACCATAATAGGTGTTCAGTACATTTGAATAATTTCATAGTAGTTTTCTCCTATCAATTCAAATTCTTTCCCTTGCCTATATAACCCTTCAGCTATTTGATTATGGCTATCGTGTGAATCTTATCTTTTCTAAGCTAATTAGAGACAATTTTTTTCATCTTTTTTTCACAATAAAGTCCTATCACCTTCTTAAAGGTGACTCAAAAATATCATAGAGTTAAATATAGTACTCTAACATGGTGTGATAAGTACAGAGTAGAATGGTTTCATCACTTTCATTTTAGATACCGTGGTCAGTCACGTCTGACTTTTTGTGACCCCATAGATTATAGCCTCCAGGCTCTTCTGTCCATGGGATTTTCCAAGCAAGAATACTGGAGTGAGTTGCCATTCCCTACTCCAGGGGATCTTCCCAACCCAGGGATTGAACCCGCATCCCTAGCATCACTTGCATTGGCCAGTGAATTCTTTACCACTAGTGCCACTTTTAGATAATCTAGAGAGAAGTAGTGAAGAATGGACAGGAAATAATTTTGTTTGGGACACATTTTGCTTAAGGTATTTATTACCAAGAAGAATGTCTAATAGATAAATCCATGTGATAAGGTAAAGGTCAGGGGAGAGGTAAAGCCTGGAACTGGAGACTTAATAGGCTATTCGGTGAGTATACCAAACCTTAGCACCAATGGAGAGACTGATTTGGCAATTTAAGTCAAGAGTAAGTTTTATATAAATCAACAGTGCTAATGCTATGATCTGTATGATCTATGTTTAGATCTGACCTTTACCTTCCTACATGGACTTATCTCTTAGACATTCTTTTTGGCAAGACTTAAATAATTGATAAAAAAAATAAATACATTGATGCCTTCGAATTGTGGTGCTAAAGAAGACTCTTAGGAGTCCTTTGGACTACAGGGAGATCAAACCAGTCAGTCCTAAAGGAAACGAGCCTTGAATATTCATTGGAAGGTCTGATGCTTAAGCTGGAGTTCCAATACTTTGGCTTCCTGATTCCAAAAGCTGACTCATTGGAAAAGACCGTGATGCTGGGAAAGACTGAAGCAAAAAGAGAAGGGGGTTACAGAGGATGAGATGGTTAGATACAGCATCACCTACTCAATGGACATGAATTTGAGCAAACTCCGGGAGATATTGAAGGACAGGGAAGCCTGGCGTGCGCAATCCATGGGGTTGCAAAGAGTCTTACGTGACTTACTGACTGAAAGACACCTGAACTGCTGGTACTTTGCCCTGCACAATGCTATTTCATTCTTCTGTGCCTAGATCTGCTTGCCTCATTTATTTGTCCTTCAAGACTTATCTCCTCCAATGAGTATTTATTGTATCTCCTCCGAAAGTATTCTTTTTACCCTCCTTATCACTCACCTCCCACCCTTCTATAGGTCTAAGTAGTCATTTCTAATGTCCTTATGGTCCCTTACTACTTTGAATTAAAATGAACTGTTAAGGTTTCTCTCTTTGGACTTAAGTACCTTAAGGGTGAGGAACTTGTGTCTTCAGGCCTTTTATTCACAGTTCCCGTCACCTAATAAACGTGAATGAACTCCAGCAACCCATTGTTCACCCTTCACCATTCCTTTATCCTCTTGGGAAATCTATATGCTTTCTACCATCCCTGCCTCTTGAGAAATCTGTATGCAGGTCAGGAAGAAACAGTTAGAACTGGACGTGGAACAACAGACGGGTTCCAAATAGGAAAAGGAGTACATCAAGGGTGTATATTGTCACCCTGCTTATTTAACTTATATGCAGAGTATGTCATGAGAAACATTATTGGGCTGGATGAAGCACAAGCTGGAATCAAGATTGCCGGGAGAAATATCAGTCACCTCAGATATGCAGATGTGGTGGCAGAAAGTGAAGAAGAGCTAAAGAGCCTCTTGATGAAAGTGAAAGAGGATAGTGAAAAAGTTGACTTAAAGCTCAACATTCAGAAAACTAAGATCATGGCATCTGGTCCATCACATTATGGGAAATAGATGGGGAAACAGTGCAAACAGTGTCAGACTTTATTTTTTTGGGCTCCAAAATCACTGCAGATGGTGATTGCAGCCATGAAATTAAAAGATGCTTGCTCCTTGAAAGAAAAATTATGACCAACCTAGGTAGCATATTAAAAAGCAGAGACATTCCTTTCCCAACAAAGGGTCTGTCTAGTCAAGGCAATGGTTTTTCCAGTAGTCCATACATCCATGTATGAATGTGAGAAGTGGACTGTAAAGAAAGCTGAGCACCGAAGAATTGATGCTTTTGAACTGTGGTGTTGGAGAAGACTCTTGAGAGTCCCTTGGACTGTAAGGAGATCCAACCAGTCCATCCTAAAGGAGATCAGTCCTGAATATTCATTGGAAGGACTGATGCTGAAGCTGAAACTCCAATACTTTGGCCATCTGATGCGAAGAGCTGACTCATTTGAAAAGACCCCGATGCTGGGAAAGATTGAAGGTACGAGGAGAAGGGGACGACAGAGGATGAGATGATTGGTGGCATCACTGACTCAATGGACATGAGTTTGAGTAGACTCCAGGAGTTGGTGATGGACAGTGAGGCCTGGTGTGCTGCAGTCCATGGGGTGGCAAAGAGTCGGACACAACTGAGTGACTGAACTGAACTGAACTTATCCCTTTATCCATTACTGTTTACATCTTGTCACACCTCTGTTGAAGAGCCTTAAGAGGCTCCTGTTCTTTCTACCAGATAAAAATTTAACTTAGTATAATAAAAGTGTTTTTTATCATCTGTTCCCTTCCTTTCTTCCCAGATTAATTTTCTACCATTCCTTTACATGCTATAGAATCTGTATACATGTTATAGAATCTGATTATCCTCTAAGTATTCCTTTTCATTTTTTGAGACTTAATTTAAGCATCACCTCTGGAAGCTTTCTGGATACCCTAAAACTAAACATAGTATTTTAAGCCCTTTATGTATGACTATAATACTTAGATATGTAATTACAGTATTCTATAGTATTCATCTCTACTGTTATATTGTAAAAATTTTGAAGACAAGATATTTTCATCTCCTCCTTTATAATCTGGTAAATAGTAGATACTACTCAGTACATGTTTGAATGAGTGAGTTCATGTGAAATTGAATTTAACTTGGTTGAAGATACCTAACATTTAAATTTTTGACATAGATTATTGGTATTCTTCATAGTGAAGGACAGGGAAACCTAGTGTGCTGCAGTTCATGGGTCGCAAAGAGTTGGACATGACTTAGCAACTGAACAACAATAATTGGTATCCTACATCTAGTTTTTGTGTGTGTGTGTAATAAAGTTTTATTAAAGTATAAAGGAGATAGAGAAAGCTTCTGACATAGGCATCAGAAGGGGGCAGAAAGAGTACCCCCTTGCTAGTGTTAGCAATGAAGTTATATACTCTCCAATGAATCCAAAGAATGTCTGGAGGTTGTAAAGACCTCACCAGACCTACTCCCATAATTTACATTTTAAGATAACAGAATTAGCCAGAAGGTTTAATCCAGAGACTGTCCTCAGGCAGGATACATTATTGTTATATAATGTTTTTACATTTAAACAGTTTGATTCTGTAAGACCATTTTATTTTTACATATTTTAAAATATTTAAAATTATTGACAAAAAATAAGATACCTTTCTGGTTCTAAATGTTAGTAATTTAATAATTAACATTTATTTATTTCCTTTTTCCCATATATTCAAGGCCTATTGTGTAACAGAACCTGTAGCAGGCTCTGATGTAGCTGGTATAAAAACCAAAGCAGAAAAGAAAGGAGATGAGTATATTATTAATGGTCAGAAGATGTGGATCACCAATGGAGGAAAAGCTAATTGGTATGTTGTTTAAAACATCTCTGTACATTGTTTCTTCATTACTTCATATTCAGAATCTCCCCCTCTCCCCTTTCCTTTGTTATTAAATCACCACAATTAAGATAAGTTTTATTCATGAAACTGGATGGTCCATAAAAGATTATAAATAATTGAGTAATTTTCAAAAGTTCTAAGTCCTGAGCTATTTCTTCAAATTGTCTCAGAAGTTTAATTTGTAAAATAAAACAAAACCACCTGCTCTGGTTGAATCTAATTAGGAAAGCTAGAGCTCCATCTACTTGGCTCACTACACCTACTCTCCATACTCTGCACCAGAACCTCCTTGGAACCGTTCCCCTGAGACTGAGGGAAAAAGGAAAGCCACTGGTATAGCACATTTCTCTAATCCAGAGCAATAAGCATTATCTTTTAGAGTGGACAGAATTTTACTTTAATAAAATCTAAAAGGCCCAAATACGTAAGTTCAAAAATAGTGACATGAAGTTCAACAAAGTGTTATAAAATCACTTGTATAAATATAAAATGTTGAAGGAAAACATATTTGATAGCACTGTTTGTGAAAAAAAAATATGAGAAAAGGATCAATAGGAATCAACCGTCTGATGTATCTGCCTTTAAGAAGTGAATGTAGTTTCTTGCTGAAGTATAGCATCTAACAAACAGGAAAAAATGGCAGCAGTACTAGGAAACACTTTTTAAGACAGGCATTGACAAAATGGAATAAATTCAAAAGCTAGTAAATGTTCTTCATTAGGGTGAAGGTGGAAAACATGTCCTGTAAAGAATAAAGGAATTAGATTTGTATTGGAAGAATTTAAAAATTTTTGAAATAATGTCTCATACACAGAAGACTAGGTTCATACATTTGCTTCAGAAAGCCAGTTTAGAATAAATGGGTGAAAGTGAGACAAATGTAGAGTATAGCTCAGCATAAGGACAAGCATTTCGATAGTGGTTCTATCTAATATGTAAGTTGTCATGGGAAAAATGTATTTACTCATCATTACAAGTATATAAATAGAAACTTATAGAGGAAGGACTCTCTGCTGATTGGAATAATGAACTAAAAATGGACTATCTTTCTGCAAAAATTCTGATTCTATATATATATATATATATATATATATATATATATATATATGTGCTCTTTCAGCATTATTTTTTGGCAAGAAAAGCATTATTCCTGAGAGTGAGTTTACTGTCTGTTTTAAATATGTTCATCACTTTACAAGTGTCCAATATTATGGAGTGCTATATATCGTTATTTTTGAGTTATCATAATATCATCAAGTAATAAAAAAGTGAAGAAATGATTACAACGTAACAAGTGAGAGAAATCCAATAACGCAATTAGAAACTTTCACAACTGTAAGAATTCATTAAGTACAACTCATCATGTAGTAAGACAAATTAGGTAAAATGTGAAACTGGAAAAAGTTTTTACTATTTTTTTAAACTATTAAGTAAAACTGTAGAATGAGTGATAGTTTATTAGTTTTAAGCACAGAAAATAAATTTGTTGTTTAAGGAATTTAAAAAAAAATTCTCCTATTCCAGGCTATTTAGAACATGGGTTACATGGATATTTGGATGTTTTTGCCTTTTCTCCTCATGTTGCATTTTTAAATCTTTCTGGGAAAGAAGTAGATGTGGGTTGAAATACTAGCTCTGCCACATCATAAGATTATGACCTGGGTAAGCTTTTAAATCTCTGATGCTTCATTTCTTCTATAAAATGGGAGTAATAATAATTGGGATTGTTGGGAGGATTAACTGAGATGGGAGTGATCATATGTTGTATGTTGTTATCTGCTGATACCGTTATCTTTATCATCATGTTTATTAGGTATTTTTTATTGGCTCGTTCTGATCCGGATCCTAAGGCTCCTGCTAGTAAAGCCTTTACTGGCTTTATTGTGGAAGCAGACACCCCAGGAGTACAGATTGGAAGAAAGGTAAGTGTGTACTTATAGTGATTAAGGCCTCCAATATTGTTTTAACTATAAATTTCAAAATTAATAATTTCAGTTTCCTTTATTGAAAACATTTTGTTTGTATTAAGTTGCAATAAAAATAAACCTGCATTTGATGTTATTGGGTAAAATAATCCTTCCTGAAGATTTTTAAGTTGAGAATAGTCATTTCAAGTCATTTGAAAGAGTGGCCAAATTGTATACAATTTGTATACATATACAATTCTTTATGTTTACAGTTTGTCTATATTCTCATTGCTCCTGCTTCTCATGCTGCTTATTAAAAACCAGATTATATTTTTTTCTTAAGAAGGGTCATGGTATCTACAACTTCCTCTCAAATAATTCAACAAATAATGCTAATAGCTAATATACACACACACAAAGCACACATAAAGCAAATGTGCCAAAATTGGTGGATCTAGGCAAAGGTATATAGGTATTCATTTTACTCCTCTTGCAATTCTTCTGTTGGTTTGAAAATTTTTAAAACAAAACATTGAGGGGATATAACTATCTTGGTAATTTCTTTTTTCATATATATATATCATTGAAGTATAGTTGATTTATAATGTTGGGTTAATTTCTGCTGTACAGAAGGGTGATTCAGTTATATATATATATATTTTTTTTTTTCATATTCTTTTCCATTATGGTTTATCACAGGATACTGAATACAGTTCCCTGTGCTATATAGTAGGACCTTGTTGTTTATCCATTCTGGATATATTAGCTTACATCTGCTAATCCCAAACTCTCACCGCCCACCTTGGTAACCACAAGTCTGTTCTATGTTTCTGGGAGTCTGTTTCTGTCTTGTAGATATGTTCCTTTGTCTTGTATTTTAGATTGCACATATGTACTCAGTCACGTCCAACTCTTGTGACCCCCATGGACTATAGCCTGCCAGGCTCCTTTGTCCGTAAGATTTTCCAGGCAAGAATACTGGAGTGAGTTGCTATTTCCTACTCCAAGATTCCACATATAGGTGATATCATATTGTATTTGCCTTTCTTTTTCTAACTTACTTCACTTAGTAGGATAATCTCTAGGACCATCTAAGTTACTGCAAATGGCATTATTTCATTCTTTTTATGGCTGAGGAATATTCACTTGTGTATGTATACCACATCTTCTTTATCCATTCATCTGTCGATGGACATTTAGGTTGGGTTCGTGTCTCAGCTATTGTATATAGTGCCACTAGAAACATAGGGGTACATGTATCTTTTCAAATTATAGTTTTGTCTGGGTATATGCCCAGGAGTGGAATTGTTGGATCATATGGTAACCCTATTTTTGTTTTTTTGAAGAACCTCCATACTGTTTTCTGGGCTTCCCTGGTGGCTTAGATGGTAAAGAATCTGCCTACAATGTAGGAGACCCAGGTTCAATCCCTGGGTCTGGAAAATCCCCTGGAGAAGGGAATGGCTACCCACTCCAGTATTCTTGCCTGGAGAATTCCATGGATAGAGGAGCCTCGTGGGCTATGGGTTACAAAGAGTTGGACACAACCGAGTGACTAACATTTTTGCTTTCATACTGCTTTCCATAGTGGTAGCACCAATTTATATTCCCACCAACAGTGTGAGAAGGTTCCTTTTCTCCACACCCTCTCCAGCATTATTTGTAAACTTTTATTAATTTTTTAATTGAAAGCTAATTGCTTTACCGAATTTTGTTGTTTTCTGTCAAACCTCAACATGAATCAGCCATAGGTATATATATATCCCCTCCCTTTTGAACCTCCTGCCCATCTCCCTCCCCACCCCGCACCCCCACCCCTCTAGGTTGATACAGAGCCCCTGTTTGAGTTTCCTGAGACATACAGGAAATTCCCCTTGACTATCTATTTTTCATATGGTAATGTAAGTTTCCATGTTACTCTCTGCATACGTCTCACCCTCTCCTCCCCTCTCCTCATGTCCATAAGTCTATTCTCTATGTCTATTTTTCCACTGCTGCCCTGCAAATGAATTCTTCAGTACCATTTTTCTAGATTCCTTATATATGCATTAGTATACAGTATTTATGTTTCTCTTTCTGACTTATTTCACTCCATATAATAGGCTGTAGGTTCATCCACCTCATTAGAATTGACTCAGATGCGTTCCTTTTTATGGCTAATACTCCATTGTGTATATGTACCACAACTTCTTTATCCATTCATCTGTTGATGGACATCTAGGTTGCTTCCATGTTCTAGCTATTGTGAATAGTGCTGCAATGAACAATGGAACATATGTGTCTTTTTCAGTTTTGGTTTTCTCAGAGTATATGCCTAGGAGTGGGATTGCTGGGTCATATAGTGGTTTTATTCCTAGTTTTTTAAGGAATCTCCATACCGTTTTCCATAGTGGCTGTGTCCGTTTATTTGTAGACTTTTTAATAATGGCCATCCTGGCCAGTGTGAGGTACCCATTGTAGTTTACATTGCCATTTCTCTAATAATTAGTGATGAAAAGTATCTTTTCATGTCCCTGGCAATTTCTTATCAAGTTAAACATGCACTTACCACATACCCAGCACTCCTAGATATTTATCCAAGAGAAATAAAAACAAGGACCTATGTTTATAGCAGCTTTATTTATAATTGCTGAAAACTTCGGAGTGGCAGGGCAGTGGGGGATGTCCATCAGCTGGTGAGCAGATAAAGGATATATGGTATATCCATATAGGGGAATGCTACTCTGAAATACTGATCAGCAGCCACATGGATGAATCTTAAAAGCACTCTGCTAAGTGAAAAGTCAGACACAGAAGGTCACCTTATTCCATTTATATGACATTCTGGAAAAGGAAAAACTTATGGACGAAATCAGATTGGTGATTTCTTGGGATTGGGAGTAGAGTAAGGGAATTGACTAAGAGAGTACAAAGGAACTTTTAGGCATGCTGAACTATCTTCATTGTGGTGGTAGTACATATATATCTGTCAAAACTATTAGAAATGTATATGTTAGAAGAGTTAACTTTTCTATATGTAAATTCTATCTCAGAACACTTAATTCTCAGAGGTGGAGATAAATATTAATAGAAGTTCAACTTTTACTCAGTACATTGCTAGCTCTTATTAGTTAAGCTAAAATTAAATGTTCCAAAGCAAATTATGTTAAATGCTTTTACTGACATTTGTGGTAAAAAGATAGTCTTAAAACATACAATGAAATTTGTCTTTGTGGGTAATATGTACATGTAGACTTTAAACTACTGTTGGTTTTGTAGACTAAAAATGATGAACAACTTGAGAGTTGTGAGTTAAGTTTTATTTGGGGCAAAATGAGGACTGCAGCCCGTGAGACAGGACCTGAGATAGTTTTGAGAGACAGCTCCAAAGAGGCAGTCAGGGAACATCAATATATAAGATTTTGATGAAGGGGGAGTTCAGTGTAGTCAAGTGCTTACTTTACAGAAGGTTTTCTGCTAGTCCTGAGGAGCTAATGTCACCATGAAGGATTTAGTTATTTTCTAGCCATTCCCTTCTGTATGAGATCTTGACTCAGGGATTAAACCCAGGTCTCCTGTATTGTAGGCAGATTCTTTAATGTCTGAGCCACCAGAGGGAAATGGGAAGGAAGAGTGTCTTAATAGGACTGTTAAGTTCTGTGGGATCATGAAATCAGTTCCTGAAAATATCCAACTATCTAAAGAACTAGTAGGTCTTTACCAGGGCTTCCCTGGTAGCTCAGCTGGTAAAGAATCCACCTGCAATGCAGGAGACCTGGGTGCAATTCCTGGGTCAGGAAGATACCCTGGCAAAGGGATAGGCTACCCAATCCTGTATTCTTGCCTGGAGAATCCCCATGGGCAGAGGAGCCTGGCGGGCTATAGTCCAGTCCATGGGGTCGCAAAGAGTTGGACATGACTGAATAACTTAGCACATAGCACACATCTAAAGGCCTGTTCTGCCAGATTCCCTGGAGCACAGAGTGCCTCATTCCACCCTGAACTCCCTCAGGAGGTGTTGAAAGTCAGCAGCTGCAGCAGCACAGGGTTCAATCTCTGCAAAGGCAAATGGCGACTGCCCTTGTTCAGTCACTGGCAGATGCTCTCAGCAGGTGCCATTTGTCATTGACAGGTAAGTGACAATTTGTAGTCAACAGTTTCAGAGTTTGTGAAACATTGTTTTAGATGAGAGTTTCACAAACTTTTTATTTCAAAGATGTAGCATACATAAGTATTTTAGATTTTGAGGGCCACATGGTCTCTGTCACAAATACTCAGTTCTTGCCATCGTAGCAAGAAAGTAGCCACAGAGAACATGTAAATGTATAGGTGTGATTGTAGTCCTGTTTTTTAGAAAATAGGCATTGCAGGACATAGTTTGTCCACCTCCATATAAATAGGCAATTGCGGAAAATATTAAAGTCTTCAAGAGTGCTTAAAGCAAGAATTTATGCTAGCTCAAAATATGTTTCATACTACATATTGTTTTCCTTATTAGGAATTAAATATGGGACAGCGATGTTCAGATACAAGAGGAATTGTCTTTGAAGATGTGAGAGTGCCCAAGGAAAATGTTTTAATTGGTGAGGGAGCTGGTTTCAAAATTGCAATGGGAGCATTTGATAAAACCAGACCACCAGTAAGTAAGATGACTTAATAACCTTTATAGGAGTTTTCATTTATTATATTGAATAGTTTTGTTTTAATGTTGTTTGCTTGGTCTCTATTTCTTTTTAAATATCTGCTTTTATTAAAGATGGAGGGATTTTTTTTCTAAGAATTCTTCAGCATTCTTGCTGTTACAAAAATTATTTTAGTAAAAGCAAAATTACTACAGTTGTTAGATTTACAAAGAAGCATTTCACACTTAATTTAATCATTCCTGCTCATGTGTACTCATTCCTCTTGCCTTACTCATTAGGAATATTTCCCCTGAAAAGCTTTCCCGTTAAACAGAAAGAATGATTTATCTCTAGGCTATGATCCTGTGCCTTACAAATGCCTTCCATTAACCTTTAATTCATATAAAATATAAATTTAAATGCTTATCATTTCCCCCACCCTTTATTGCCTTAAGGTATAGGTCAGCTTCTCTTTGCACAAACTTTAACTTAGATTTTAGGCAAGTAGCCATTATATCTGTGTTTTAAAGACAACATGAACTTCTGCTTTGTAAAATGTAATGTCAGGTAGCAGCTGCTGCTGTGGGACTAGCACAGAGAGCTTTGGATGAAGCTACCAAGTATGCCCTGGAGAGAAAAACTTTTGGAAAGCTGCTTATAGAGGTAGGTAATTTTAATACTATACTTGTTTTGTTCAAATGTAAAACCATTCATTTTCACTTAATATTTGAAAACTTATTATTCACTTAATATTTTAAATTAAAAAATAGTTTATTTCTGCTTTGGTAGCAAGAAGATAATGTGAAGTGGAAGTGTCAGGCTGGGTTTTAAGACTAGATTTGCATATATATAGATATATATATATATATTTATTTGGCTGCACTAGGTCTTAGTTGCAGCATGTAGGATCTAATTATCTGACCGGGGATTGAACTCCAGCCCCTTGCACTGGAAATGTGGAGTCTTAGCCACTGGACCACCAGGGAAGTCCCAAGAGTAGATTTTCTTTAGACTCTGCTACTATTAATATCTGTTGTCTGCTTTGGGATTTATGTTAATTAAGAGGAAAAAGAACAGCTAATATTCAAGTGCCTGTATTATGTAATTCTGCCAGTGCATTCTTTTTTGTTCGTACTACAATTTCCATTAAAGACCAGGAAGCTGCAGCTTAGAATAAATAATTTGTCCAAGAACACACAATTTAGAAATCATAGTTCCAGGGTTCCATTTCATGCTCTTAATCCATGTTACTTCTCATGTCTTCTTGCTTATCAAATAATCAAACAATTTTAGTACTATTTGTTATTGTTTGTTTTTTGGCCGTGTAGCATGTATTGTGGGATCTTAATTCCCCAACCAGGGATTGAACCTGGAGCCTTGGGGCAGTGAAAACTCAGAGTCGTAACCACTGGATTGTCAGGCAGTTCTCAAGAACTTTTTAATCTTATTTTTTCAAACATTTATGCTTCCCCATTGTCTGTATTCTCTAATATAACTCCTTCTGTAACTATTGGTTGCACAGTGCACACTCCCTATTTCTATCCCTGTGTGTCAGTGGTTATCAGACTATCTGGTGGAAGATAGGTTTTAATTTCCAGTCAACTGTGGACCATTATTTTTATAAAATATAAGAATGTTGGGGGAGGCGCCAAGATGGCGGAGGAGTAGGACGGGGAAAACACTTTCTCCCCCACAAATTCATCAAAAGAGCATTTAAACGTCGAGTAAATTCCACAAAACAACTTCTGAATGCCGGCAGAGGACATCAGGCACCCAGAAAAGCAACCCAACTCTTCGAAAGGAGGTAGGAAAAAATATTAAAGACAATAAAAGAGACAAAAGAGGGAGGGACAGAGTTCCGTCCCGGGAAGGGAGTCTTAAAAAGAGAGAAGTTTCCAAACACCAGGAAACCTTCTCACTGCCGAATCCGTGCCGAGCTTTGGAAGCACAGAGGGTAACATAACAGGGAGAAAAAATAAATAAACAATTAAAACTCGCAGATTGCGAGCCCTACGGTAACTCCCCCAGCAGAGAAGCAGTGCAGACGCCTGCATCTGCCATTAGCAAGCGGGGGCTGGGCAGGGAGGCACGGCGCGGGCTGCATCACTGAGAGTAAGAATCTGGCCTGAATACCCTGAGCACTATCTGAGCGAAATAATTTGGGCTAGCAAACCAGACTGTGGGATATCTACCATGCGAAAAGCCAGCTCTAACCTAAGACACCGCCAGCCCGAGCACGGAACAAAGGACTAAACAGAGATAGCCGGCTGCAGACCTTCCCCCTCCGGTGACAGGCAGCCAGAGCCGGAAGGGGGCAATCGCAGCCCCAGAGAGACATTATCTATAAAACTGGCTTCTTTGCTAACTAAAACTTATTGGGGGTCTGGATGGTCAACATCTGCCTGAGAAGGTGCGCCGGTTTTACACCCAGATAACCGAGTGGCGGGGAGGCGATAAGTCGCAGCATTGGCGCTCGCCAAACACCTCATCACCTGAGCTGCTCGGACCTGGGAAGAGCACAAAACGCAGGCCCAACTGAGTCTGCGCCTCTGAGGACTACCTGAGTGCCTGAACCTGAGCGGCTTGGACCTGGGAGGTGCATGCAACCCAGGGCCAGCCTCGGATTGTTCCCGGCGGAACAACCTAGAGCCCGAGCAGTGTGGGCAGGGAGGCTACACGCGCCGTGAGCGGGGGCAGACCCAGTGTGGCTGAGGCACTGCGAGCGCACGCCAGTGTCATTTGTTTGCAGCATCCCTCCCTCCCTCCCCACAGCGCGACTGAACAAAGAGAAGAAATACAGCTCCACCCACCAGAACACCAACACAAGCTTCCCTAACCAGGAAACCTTGACAAGCCACCTGTACAAACCCACACACAGCGAGGAAACGCCACAATAAAGAGAACTCCACAAACTGCCAGAATACAGAAAGGACTCCCAAACTCAGCAATTTAAACAAGATGAAGAGACAGAGGAATACCCAGCAGATAAAGGAACAGGATAAATGCCCACCAAACCAAACAAAAGAGGAAGAGATGGGGAATCCACCTGATAAAGAATTCCAAATAATGATAGTGAAATTGATCCAAAATCTTGAAATTAAAATGGAATCACAGATAAATAGCCTGGAGACAAGGATTGAGAAGATGCAAGAAAGGTTTAACAAGGACCTAGAAGAAATAAAAAAGAGTCAATATATAATGAATAATGCAATAAATGAAATTAAAAACACTCTGGAGGCAACAAATAGTAGAATAACAGAGGCAGAAGATAGGATTAGTGAATTAGAAGATAGAATGGTAGAAATAAATGAATCAGAGAGGATAAAAGAAAAACAAATTAAAAGAAATGAGGACAATCTCAGAGACCTCCAGGACAATATTAAACGCTACAACATTCGAATCATAGGGGTTCCAGAAGAAGAAGACAAAAAGAAAGACCATGAGAAAATACTTGAGGAGATAATAGTTGAAAACTTCCCTAAAATGGGGAAGGAAATAATCACCCAAGTCCAAGAAACCCAGAGAGTCCCAAACAGGATAAACCCAAGGAGAAACACCCCAAGACACATATTAATCAAATTAACAAAGATCAAACACAAAGAACAAATATTAAAAGCAGCAAAGGAAAAACAACAAATAACACACAAGGGAATTCCCATTAGGATAACAGCTGATCTTTCAATAGAAACTCTTCAAGCCAGGAGGGAATGGCAAGACATACTTAAAGTGATGAAAGAAAATAACCTACAGCCCAGATTATTGTACCCAGCAAGGATCTCATTTAAGTATGAAGGAGAAATCAAAAGCTTTTCAGACAAGCAAAAGCTGAGAGAATTCTGCACCACCAAACCAGCTCTCCAACAAATACTAAAGGATATTCTCTAGACAGGAAACACAAAAATGGTGTATAAACTCGAACCCAAAACAATAAAGTAAATGGCAACGGGATCATACTTATCAGTAATTACCTTAAACGTAAATGGGTTGAATGCCCCAACCAAAAGACAAAGACTGGCTGAATGGATACAAAAACAAGACCCCTACATATGTTGTCTACAAGAGACCCACCTCAAAACAGGGGACACATACAGACTGAAAGTGAAGGGCTGGAAAAAGATTTTCCATGCAAATAGGGACCAAAAGAAAGCAGGAGTTACAATACTCGTATCAGATAAATTAGACTTTAAAACAAAGGCTGTGAAAAGAGACAAAGAAGGTCACTACATAATGATCAAAGGATCAATCCAAGAAGAAGATATAACAATTATAAATATATATGCACCCAACATGGGAGCACTGCAGTATCGAAGACAAATGCTAACAAGTATGAAAGGAGAAATTAACAATAACACAATAATAGTGGGAGACTTTAATACCCCACTCACACCTATGGATAGATCAACTAAACAGAAAATTAACAAGGAAACACAAACTTTAAACGATACAATATACCAGTTAGACCTAATTGATATCTATAGGACATTTCATCCCAAAACAATGAATTTCACCATTTTCTCAAGCGCACATGGAACCTTCTCCAGGATAGATCACATCCTGGGCCATAAAGCTAGCCTTGGTAAATTCAAAAAAATAGAAATCATTCCAAGCATCTTTTCTGACCACAATGCAGTAAGATTAGATCTCAATTACAGGAGAAAAACTATTAAAAATTCCAACATATGGAGGCTGAACAACACGCTGCTGAATAACCAACAAATCACAGAAGAAATCAAAAAAGAAATCAAAATTTGCATAGAAACGAATGAAAATGAAAACACAACAACCCAAAACCTGTGGGACACGGTAAAAGCAGTCCTAAGGGGAAAGTTCATAGCAATACAGGCACACCTCAAGAAACAAGAAAAAAGTCAAATAAATAACCTAACTCTACACCTAAAGCAACTAGAAAAGGAAGAAATGAAGAATCCCAGGGTTAGTAGAAGGAAAGAAATCTTAAAAATTAGAGCAGAAATAAATGCAAAAGAAAAGAGACCATAGCAAAAATCAACAAAACCAAAAGCTGGTTCTTTGAAAGGATAAATAAAATTGACAAACCATTAGCCAGACTCATCAAGAAACAAAGGGAGAAAAATCAAATCAATAAAATTAGAAATGAAAATGGAGAGATCACAACAGACAACACAGAAATACAAAGGATCATAAGAGACTACTATCAACAATTATATGCCAATAAAATGGACAACTCGGAAGAAATGGACAAATTCTTAGAAAAGTACAACTTCCCAAAACTGGACCAGGAAGAAATAGAAAATCTTAACAGACCCATCACAAGCACGGAAATTGAAACTGTAATCAAGAATCTTCCAGCAAACAAAAGCCCAGGTCCAGACGGCTTCACAGCTGAATTCTACCAAAAATTTAGAGAACAGCTAACACCTATCCTGCTCAAACTCGTCCAAAAAATTGCAGAGGAAGGTAAACTTCCAAACTCATTCTATGAGGCCACCATCACCCTAATACCAAAACCTGACAAAGATTCCACAAAAAAAGAAAACTACAGGCCAATATCACTGATGAACATAGATGCAAAAATCCTTAACAAAATTCTAGCAATCAGAATCCAACAACACATTAAAAAGATCATACACCATGACCAAGTGGGCTTTATCCCAAGGATGCAAGGATTCTTCAATATCCTCAAATCAATCAATGTAATACACCACATTAACAAAATGAAAAATAAAAACCATATGATAAAAAAAAAAAAAAAGAATGTCACAACATTATCAAATTGTTACAAATGCTTACTCTCACTTTGTGTATCATGAACCAGTCCAGTAACAATTTGTGGTCTATAGATGAAACTTGGATTAGTACACTTCTGTATCTCAACCTCAATTATGTAATTTATTTTGGTTATAATCTAGATAACCTTCTCAGATTTGCTTTTCAGTTTTTTTTTTTTAACCCTACATCTAATCTCCTCTTCAATCCATTTAATGACTTTTTTCATTTATAGAATTTATGTTTGGTTCTTTTTCATTTCTACCCTTTCTTTTATGGTGGCCTGGTTTTTCAACATAGCTTCTCTTTCTCCTTTTTTATCTCTTTAATTATATAAAACTTCAGTTATAGTCACTTTCTGATTTTTTTTCTGTTATTTCAAGTTCTTACAGTGGCTAATTTTTTGGTTTGCTGCATCTGATCTCTGTTATGACCAGTTATTTCCTGTCTTGATTTTTGCTTCTAAGCTTATCTGCAGCAGCATTCATTAGTTTCTTCAGTGCATTGTGGAAGTATCCAGGAGACCGGTTTTCGTACTTTTTTATACTTTTTATCAGGTAGCCCAGAGGTTTCAGCATTCTTAGAGCTGTTTTTTTCTCATGAATTTCTCCACTTGTGAAATCCTGTACCATAGCTGTGTACATTGATTACATGTTTAAAAGAGATTCCTTTTTTAAATCTCCCAGACAGAGTCTTGGGCAAGAAATAAGCTTCTTTGTGGCCTTCTTGCCTTGATGAGCTTCTCCTTAGGAAAGAGAAGTTCTTATAGGCAGAGAATCTCAATTTCAGCCCCTCATCTTTTTCATTCTCACATCTGTCTCCTGTTCTTCTGTGTTCATTAAAACTCCAACTCCTATCACATTAGACTCAAATCTCAGTCTGATTTTTTTTCCTTCCCCCTGTCATTGCTTCTCAATCAGGATTAAATTTCTGGAGGCCCTTGGAGATTTGTTTCTTTCCTTTGAGTTGTTTTATTTTGCTTTTCTTTTCTAAATAACTTTATTAATTAGCTGTTAGGTCTTTGTTGCTCTACTTGCGAGCTTTTCTCTAGTTGCGGTGAGCACGGTCTACTCTCTTAGTTGTGGTGAGCGGGCCTCTCATTGGAGTGACTTCTCTTGTTGCGTGGCACAGGTTCTGGAGTGCAGAGGTTTCAACAGCTGGCACGTGGGCTCAGTAGTTGCAACTCCTGGGCTCGAGAGCACAGGCCCAATATTTGTGGCACACTTGCTTAGTTGTTCCATGGCATGTGGGATCTACCTGGACCAGGGATTAAACCTATGTCGCCTGCATTAGCAGGCAGATTCTTTACCACTGAGCCACAAGGGAAGCCTCCTTGTTTTGTTTTTAAATCAAACATTTCTTTGTGTTTGTGAACAAAAAGAGAGTTTATATTAACTCATTTATGTCACCAGAGCTACATGTATACAGATTAGTGAAATGTATGTTTATTATTAAATATTAGTTTAGTTTAATCATAAACAGATAACATCATTTTCAGGTCCTTCTCACCAACTATCTGATATTCTTCTGGCTATTTTCAACTCAAAATGGAATATTTTATGTTCCTTTTCTTACAGACTCTAAAGATTCTTTTTTGTATTCTTACCATCTGCACAATGATATTTTTGCCTCATGGGCTCTTACTGTTACGTATAGAAAGTGTGTTTTTGCTTACTACTTTTCTAAGCTAAACAAAGGAGATATTAAGCAGCTGATTTATACATAGATTTTTTTTTTAGTTTTGTTTGAAGGGACATTATTGAGTGTAGTCTTCTAATCCTAACTCTCCTGTTCATTCCCATGTTTATCATTGTTGTTATTACTACTTCTCTCTTCAAGAGAACACTGTGCCACTATCCCTCACAGTGCTTAACTTGCTGTGGGTAAAGAAAACTGACAAAAACAGAGGATGGTACTTTTTCTTATCAATAAGTAAAACTAGGAACACCAATAACAAATTACAGGATGATAAAATCTCTTAATAGTAGGCAATAACTGCCTACTCCTTTGTCTAGTCAAAATCCTCCATCCAGGTTAAAGCTGGAGTAGTTTGGGATGATATGAAAGAATCCCTTGTGAGTAACTGTCATTTGTATTGATTATTATTGCTAGTAAGCAATACCTTTTCCCCTTGATTTCCATTTCTTGGTGGAAAAATGAATGAGGAGAAATACTATTTGGGACTTGAGACTGAAATAAGATATACTTAGAAAGAAATATACTTATATCTCTTTTTTTAACCACTTTATGGTCAAAATTCTTTCAGTATCCTCTCATCACACTCAGATCAAAATCCAGAGTACTTGCAGTGGTCTTCTGTCTTCCACACTGACCTTTTGTTGTTGTTTTTATGTTTACTCCTCCCGGCAAATATCTACTTCCTCATTGATTTCACTAAAGAATATACCCTGTGTAAAACAACGCCTGAAACACTTGATATAATGATGACTGTGACTGATGAGTGTGTGCTCAGTCGTGCCTGACTCTTTGCGATGCCATGGACGGTAGCCTGCCAGGCTCCTCTGTCCATGGGATTTTCCAGGCAAGAGTACTGGAGTGGGTTTCCATTTCCTACTCCAGGGGGTCTTCCCAACCCAGAGATCGAACCTGTATCTCTTGCGTCTGCTGCATTGGCAGGCTGATTCTTTACCACTTAGTGCCACCTGGGAAGATCTCACTTTTTTTCTTCATAGCTCTTAGCACTGCCCAACATTATATCATGTATGCGTTTGTCTGCTATCTTTCTTTACTGCCTCACTAGAATGTAAGCTCAGCACAAGTAGTAAATTTCTGTTTTGGAAACCTTTATACTTCTAGCGCTTATGATATGTTTTGCACTGTGAACTTCTCAACAAATAGTACTGCATGCATTAATTCATTTAATCCTTGAGGAAGGCCTGAATTGCCATAAACTTCCATCTTAGAACTACCTTTGTTATGTCCCATAGATTTTGGAACATTATGTTTTTGTTTGCAATTTGTCTCCAGGTATTTTTTTTTTATTTCCTCTTTGATTTCTTAAGAGATCCATTGTTTTTTTTTTAATAACATGTTGTTTACATTCCACATTTTTTGTGTGTTTTGTAGGATTGTTTCTGTTTTTGATTTATAGTTTCTACCGCTGTAGTCAGAAAAGACATTTGACATGATTTCAACCTTGTTACCCTTATTGAGACTTTTTTTGTGGTCTGACATGTTATCTATCATGTAGAATGTTTCATTAACTCTTTAAATAGAATGTGTACTCTGCTCTTTTGGGGTCATAAATATATTTTTCCAAAGTTGTAAGCATACTTCATATTTGAAACTTTCATATATCAAGGTATGGTGGACATGGCTTCATCCTATAACATATCTTGGCCATATAACTCACAGATAACTTACTGTCTCCTTCTGAAAATATTTGTCTAAGTCTCCTAGTTGATTAGGCTTCCTTGGTGGCGCAGATGGTAAAGAAACTGCCTGCAATGCAAGAGACCTATGTTTGATTCCTTGGTTGGCGACATTCTCTGGAGAAGGACATGGCATCCCACTCCAGTATTCTTGCCTGGAGAATGCCATGGATAGACGAGCCTGGTGGGCTACAGTGCATGAGGTCACAAAGAGTCGGACAGGACTGAGTGACTAACACTTTCCCTGTTTGATTATGAACCTCTAGAGGATAAAAAACATCTTTTATTTATCCTTATCATTTTCCCATCAGCACCTGATAACAGTGCCACATGATTTTTCACTGTCTATGGCAATTTTCTTTTAAAAATCCCAGGAGCTTCTCAGAAGGATCCATATAATTTTTGTGGTATTTTTTATCAAAAATGTATAACCTCATTCCAATCCTGAGAAAACATCGTGCAAACCCAAACTATGGGACATTCTACAAAATATAACCAATCATTATTCTTCATAAGTGCACAGTGGTCATGAAAGAGAAGGAAAGACTGAGGAATCCTAACAGCTTTGGAAAGACTAGGAAGAAATAAAAATTAAATTCAGTTGGAATCCTGGATGCGATCTTACAACAGAGAAAGGACATTGATGGAAAACTTGGCCAAATTTGAATAAAGTATATAGTTTAGCTGATAATATTTTACCAATGTTAATTATACTATGGTTTTGTAATATGTTACCACTGGAGGAAGCAGAGTGTAACTTTTTAAGTCTAAAATTAGTTTTTAAAGTTAAAAAAGTTTCAGGGGAAATAATTTTAAATTATTCAATAAATACCTTAAACTTTTTTCTGTTTAATTCTAGCACCAAGG
The DNA here is from genome assembly GCF_029378745.1 of Bos indicus. Taxonomy (NCBI): domain Eukaryota; kingdom Metazoa; phylum Chordata; class Mammalia; order Artiodactyla; family Bovidae; genus Bos; species Bos indicus. The sequence continues at coordinate 69,356,355 of NC_091762.1, read as the reverse complement.
AATATCATTTTTGCTGGCTGAAATGGCAATGAAAGTTGAACTAGCTAGATTGAGTTACCAGAGAGCAGCTTGGGAAGTTGATTCTGGTCGCCGAAATACCTATTATGCCTCTATTGCAAAGGCATATGCTGGAGATATCGCAAATCAGTTAGCTTCTGATGCTGTTCAGATTTTTGGAGGCAATGGATTTAATACTGAATATCCTGTAGAAAAATTAATGAGAGATGCCAAGATCTATCAGGTAATGTTAAAATGATTATGGTTGATTTTTAAGAAATAATATTCATAAATCATATGGTAGATCTCTGATTATTTAAAGATTTTATGTCACAGGTAATAATAAATCATCATAATAAGTGGCTGTGAGCCTAAATTTTTAGAACTAATTAACACAAAGAAGAATGTTACTTTGAAGTAAATGCCTTGAGTGAGCAAGCTAACAAAGCAAATAGTTTAGACATATAGATTTATCTGAATAACCCTTCTTTGATTCTTAACATCCTAGGTAATTGTAGCCACTCTTTGCTCTCCTAAAAGTCTGCATATCACGTAAACTAATTAAATTATTTTATTTTGAATCGTACCTGACAACTCTTGAGGTCATATTTGGGAGGTAAAAAAACACAAAGAGAATGTGATATGACTCTGTCTTCTAAATTAAATTGATGGTTAAGAAAACTTAGAGATAGTAGTGAAGAGATAGTAGTGATTTAGTAAATAAGATATAAATGCTCATTCCACATGTATCTTAAGTATTTATAAGCAATGCTTCTCAATATCTCCTCCATTACTTCCCTCAACCCCCAGGAAATTATTTGACAAATCTAGTCATTTAAAATCCAGGGGTAGCATCATAGAATGTTAAAGAAAGAAATTTAGACAGTGCAGCCCCTCAATTTAGATTTGAAAAAACTGAGGATCACAATTTGTGCCTTATCTAACGTTCCAAGTTTATTTGATAATGCTCTCCCTTCCCTGGAGCCTATAATTATTACCTTTTTACTTTTCTCCGGCATCTGAACAAATAGTTAGAAGTTTAAACTGGAAGTGAGGGCTGTCTTCTAGGAATACTTAACTGAACAAAACAAATCCTTCCAGGATCTTTTTTCATTAGCAACTCAGTTCCTTAGGAACAAAAAGTAAAAATCAGGTTTGAGAGTAAGAATAGAAAATGACTGAAGATGACAACTAGCTAAAACAGCTCAAAAAAGTTGGTTAAATATTTCAGCAACATTAAACATTAGATTTCCCAAATACTTTTTGAAAGTCAATATCCTTTTGTTTTAAGACTGTCCTCCAAAATTTTGGTAGAGTTCTTATAATAATTTTAACTAATCTTTAGAGAATTATGTATTATCATGGTTTTCAGAAAATCAGGTTTCAAAATAACTGTACATTATAGACCATATGTATGGTTTGATTCAGTTTAGTACTAGAATGGAGTTTAGAGGACTGTCTAAAATACTGAGGACTTACATATGAAATATATTTAACCTACTTTTTTTTTTCTTCCAGATTTATGAAGGTACAGCACAAATTCAAAGGCTTATTATAGCCCGTGAACACATTGGCAGGTATAAGAAGTAACCAGATCACCGTGTTAATAATCGTTGAGTAATTAGAATATGATCTACTATTTAAACTCCAGGAAAGAATAAGGGCTTTAAGGTTTTTTTTCCAGTGAAAATTTTAACATAGGTTCTCATGTACTAAACCTGTATAACTGATTCTAATAGTATTAGGTTGGCCAAAAAGTTTGTTTGGGTTTTTTTATAATGTTATGAAAAAACCTGGATGAACTTCTGGGCCAACCCAAGTTTTCTACTTTTGTTTAACTTTATGACTTGCCTTTTCTATAACACATTTGGTTTTATTAAAGTTATGTGTTTTCCTTTAGTTCCAGTGTACCTGAATTACATTAACCTAGAAAAATACGTTTGGTTTGTTGTTTTAACCTCTGAAAATTAGAGAAACAGAAATTTCTTGGAATTTCAGTGTTTTTCCAAAGACAGAAAAGAAGGTTTATAAAGTATTCAGAATGTTCCAAAATTTACATTGAGAAAATATTCTAGGATTTAAATAACTTGTCAGTGACTTTGTAGACTTAATGGTCTTATATTAGAAGAATTAATTTTACTGCAATTTGGAAAGCATTTGGTTTCTCTTTTGTACAGTAATAGTCAAAAATTTGATGTTCATATTCTCCCTTTAAACAGTGACCAGAAGTTACATAGAAGTTTTTAATTTTGAACCCACATAATTCTGAGCCCACATTTCACTTGCCTTATTTTTAAAAAGTCAATACAGTTTCCCTTAAATTATTTTTATATGACTCTGTTGGTCTCTGGTTAACCTTTGGTCTGTTGTATACAATCTGATTTCATGCACATACATTCTAAAAATAAACTTAAATTTGTTCAGTATTATGTATCTGTTCAATTTGTGTATCTGTATTCTTTTCAAGAAGTCTTATTATTTCATGTAATAGTGTATACTTGATTTATTTACTATGATGGAAAAAAATTCATGTTTTGATTTTGAACTGCATAAAGTTAGCTGTTCATGTTTTTATTAGATTGCATTATTAGAAAATATCAAGATGGAATAATGAAAGGACCAAATGTGACCTTATGTCACTTATTTTCCAATTCTGATACCAACTGGGCATCCACAGTTCAATCTTATTCTGACAATAATGCAGAATAGTTAGCATCAGACTCCACAGGTTTAAGAACTCTGGCCCACTCTGCCTGAAGTGGTATCTCACTTTCAACACCACTTGTAAATCCTGGATCCCCAGGCCACCCACACTTCTGTCCACTTTGGTTACAAATTTGGGTATTCCATGTCCCTGCCCTCAGGTTTGATAATTTGCAAGAATGACTCACAGAACTCAGATAAAACACACTTACTGGTTTATTACAAAGGAGGAAATGCAAAGAGCAAGGTATAAGGAGAGACACCGGGTTACATAACTTCTCCCAATGCACCACCCCTCCAGTACTGCAGTGTGTTCCTTGGAAGCATAGTTCAGTGTGTAATCTGGAAACTCCTGAATCTCATCATTCAAGTGTTTATGGAGAATCCTCAGCCTTCCTCTCCTCCCCAGATGTCAGGTGGGGCTGAAATTTCCACCTGCTTTAGTCAGCTAAGGTCGCCGTAACAAACTGCCACAGACTGGGTGGCTTAAACAACAGAAAATTTTTTTCTCACAGTTCTGGAGGCTAGAAGTCTAAGACCAAGGTACCATCTTGGTTGGTTTCTGGTGAGGCCTCTCATCCTGGTTTGTGTAATACGCTGCTACCTTCTCATTGTGTTTTCACATGGCCTCGTGTCTGTGCACGACTGTAGGGAGCAGGCACTGGTGTCTCTTCTTACAAGGACACCAGCTTTATTAGATTAGAACCATACCTTTATGACCTGATTTAACTTTCATTACTTCTCTGAAGTCCAAAGCTTCAAATATGCTCACATGAGAATGGTTAGGGCTTCATCATATGTTGGGGGTAGGGGTGGGGGGAGCTGTGGGTGGCAGTCTAGACCACAACAGTATCCTCTAATTACTTGGTCTTTTTGGTGATCAGCCCCATCCTGAGCCACTTTAGGGGTCCCACGCTGTCACCTCATTAGCATAACTCTACTTTGATCTTTTGACAGAACCTCATTAGGAATAATATAACATACTTCTGTTGCTCAGGAAATTCCAAGGAATTGATGAACTTAGAGCAGGCATGACCAAATGTTGGGGAAAAAAACCATAAAGGGAAGCAGGACCTTATGGTCCTTACCCACCACCACCCCTCCTTCCCCATGTCCTTCGCCTGTCTTGTCTGTGGGAAAACTTCAGCTGAAGAAAAAGTTTAATCAGAAAAGTGAGAAAATGCAGAAGCAAAGAAAAGCAGTCAAACAGGTCAAAAACAGTAACTGTTTAATCAGTGAGCAAAGTCAAGAACCTTTAGTTCCTCCTCCAAAGCTATGGAAAGTATTTTGAGCCATATCCTGTGAGCTGTATTATAGAGTCTGAAAGCCCCACCAGGTGAAAGAAGTTAACTACAAAATAACCAGACTGTAGCCATGACATAAGCTGCCACAATTCTGAGAATTTGTCTCAAGGAAATAGAAATAAACTGACCCTGGAACTGAAGAATAACTGTATTTAAAGCAATCAAGATGATGCTGGTCAGACCACCACATGACCAATTTCAAGATGACTGTCAGAGCTAACTGCTGTTTCTGCATGTGGCCCTCTCTGTCTAGAAAAGCTCTTTCTCCCTGATTGTCAGGTTGTGGTGAGTCGGGCTTTATATGTGTCTCCCTCATCCTTGCCCCCACCCCCAGCCATTTCCAGCATCCAAAATAAAGCAAACATTCCATCAAACTTGCTTCTTTTTTTCCTTGTTGTTTTTAGGTGATTAAAAAAAAAAAAAACTTTTAATTTTGTATTGGGGTATAGTTGATTAACAATGTTGTGATAGTTTCCGGTGAACAGTGAAGGGACTCAGCCATATATATACATGTATCCATTCTCCCCCAAACTCCTCTCCCATCCAGGCTGCCACATAACATAGAGCAGAGTTCCATGTGCTATACAGTATTTGTTATCCACTTTAGCATTGTGTGCATGTCCATCCCTAACTCCCTAACTGTCCCTTCCCCCTGGCAACCATAAGTTCATTCTTGAAGTCTGAGTCTGTTTTATAAGTAAGCTCATCTGTATCATTTCTTTTAGATTCTGCATAGAAGGATGTCATACACTATATTTTTCCTTCTCTGTATGACTTACTTCAGTTAGTATGACATTCTCTAGATCCATCTATGTTCCTGCAAATGGCATCATTTCATTCTTTGTAATGGCCGAGTAAAATTCCATTGTATATGTATACACCACATCTTATCCATTCCTCTATTGATGGACATTTAGGTTGCTTCCACGTGTTGGCTATTGTAAACAGTGCTGCAATGAACATTGGGGTGCGTGTATCTTTTCGGATCATGTTTTCTCTGGATATATGCCTGGAATGGGATTACAGGGTCATATGGTTAGCTTTATTTTTAATTTTATAAAGAACCTCCATACTGTTCTCCATAGTGGCTGTACCAATTTACATTCCCAACAGAATAGGAGGGGTCTCTTCTCTCCATACCCTCTCCAGCATTTATTGTTTTCTACCCAACTTCTTCTTTATTGGCTTTTGAGTGGCAACAGGCACACCACAATTTTGGTTACAGACTCACCCAGGGACTGAGGACAAAGACCAAATACATTTCCTCTTACACCTCACTAAATTATAAAGATCTAATATTTTACCCAAAAAGTTTAAATGGCTTTTTCATGCTTAACTGTGAAACTGTTTTTTAATGGCACAGCTCAAGATTGGTAACAGATTGGGTCTCTAAATAAGTTGGATATTGATGATGGAATTCCAGTTGAGCTATTTCAAATCCTGAAAGATGATGCTGTGAAAGTGCTGCACTCAATATGCCAACAAATTTGGAAAACTCAGCAGTGGCCAGAGGACTGGAAAAGGTCAGTTTTCATTCCAATCCCAAAGAAAGGCAATGCCAAAGAATGCTCAAACTACTGCACAATTGCACTCATCTCACATGCTAGTAAAGGGATGCTTAAAATTCTCCAAGCCAGGCTTCAGCAATACGTGAACTGTGAACTTCCAGATGTTCAAGCTGGTTTCAAAAAAGGCAGAGGAATCAGAGACCAAATTTCCAACATCCTCTGGATCATGGAAAAAGCAAGAAAGTTCCAGAAAAACATCTAATTCTGCTTTATTGACTATGCCAAAGCCTGTGACTGTGTGGATCACAATAACCTGTGGAAAATTCTGAAAGAGATGGGAATACCAGACCACCTGACCTGCCTCTTGAGAAACCTATATGCAGGTCAGGAAGCAACAGTTCGAACTGGACATGGAACAACAGACTGGTTCCAAATAGGAAAAGGAATACGTCAAGGCTGTATATTGTCACCCTGCTTATTTAACTTATATGCAGAGTACATCATGAGACATGCTGGGCTGGCTGAAGCACAAGCTGGAAACAAGATTGCAGGGAGAAAGATCAATCACCTCAGATACGCAGATGACACCACCCTTATGGCAGAAAGTAAAGAAGAACTAAAGAGCCTCTTGATGAAAGTAAAGAGGAGAGTGAAAAAATTGGCTTAAAGTTCAACATTCAGAAAACGAAGATCATGGCATCTGGTCCCATCACTTCATGGCAAATAGATGGGGAAACAGTGGCTGACTTTATCTTTGGGCTCCAAAATCCACTGCAGATGGTGATTGCAGCCAGGAAATTAAAAGACGCTTGTTCCTTGGAAGGAAACGTTATGACCAACCTAGACAGCATATTAAAAAGCAGAGACATTACTTTGTCCACAAAGGTCCATCTAGTCAAGGCTATGGTTTTTCCAGTGGTCATGTATGGATGTGAGAGTTGGGCTATAAAAAAGCTGAGTGCCGAAGAATTGATGCTTTTGAACTGTGGTGTTGGAGAAGACTCTTGAGAGTCCCTTGGACTGCAAGGAGATCCAACCAGTCCATCCTAAAGCAGATCAGTCCTGGGCGTTCATTGGAAGGACTGATGCTGAAGCTGAAACTCCAATACTTTGGCCACCTGATGTGAAGAGCTGACTCATTTGAAAAGACCCTGATACTGGGAAAGATTGAGGGCAGGAGGAGAAGGGGATGACAGAGGATGAGATGGTTGGATGGCATCACCCACTCAATGAACATGGGTTTGGTTGGACTCCAGGAGTTGGTGATGGACAGGGAGGCCTGGCGTGCTGCGGTTCATGGGGTCACAAAGTGTTGTACATGACTGAGCAAGTGAACTGAACTGAACACTGAAATTACAAGTTACGTGTAATATGTATGTTCCAAATATAAATTTGCATTTACCTAAGTTAAAAAACTCACCTACATAAACCTTCTAGACATCTAATTATATTCTAAAGCCATATAATAATAAAGTACCTTTGATAATAAGTATTAAGTAATTATATAATTATCAATTAAGAGACTTTAGTCACAAGTAACCAGAATGAACTTAAGCTACTTAAGCAAAATACGGACAAATGTAAGCATATTGAAGTGCCTCATGTATCTGAAGGCTGGAATGGAGTCAGTTTTAGGAAGGGACTAAAACCAAAATAGTCTTTAGGAACCCATGAAATAGTACTTTTCTGTCTCTCAGTTCTACCTTCTCTACCATGTTGCATTCTTTCTTGATCTATAGACTAGTTTCCTCTACTTTTTTGATCTCAAGATAGAATAAAATCTAGCACTTTATATATTAGATTTCCCACCACTTAGAAAAGTTGACTGGCTAGGGCCATTACAGCCTGGAGTATAGGTCAGATTACAAGAATGATTTTTGATTGCCTACATCTGTGACTTGATGGTTCCTGGAAAAGACAATTTTATAAAACATCTGGTATATTTTTTTAAGATCTGGTATTTTTATGACAAGTTTAATGAATGTTTAAGGAATCTACCAGAGTAATCAATTTGCATTAGGAAGAAGAGATTGTTCCAAGACCCCTCTGGATTAAAAAAAACACAACTGTTTATATGGCTTCTAGAATGAAATCCATTGGTTTGAATATATCCCTGTAATCAGATAATAAAAAGTTCTTTGGGGATTAAAGGTTGAACCCTATAGGCAACAGTGTTTTTTTTTTTTTTTTTAAGGTTTCATGTAACTAATGAATGAGAAAACTAAAAAGATGTTAAATTGTATAAGGGAGAACTTAAGAACAGACATTTCTACAGTTAGAAATGCTTAAAAGAATTTGCTAATATGTGTAAAACTGGTTAATAACCTGTAGGGTGAAAAATAAAGAGAGGGTCATTTTTTCTTTACAGGAGAAACCAGTTGTAGTTCATGGTTCATTTCCATAACTCTCCATTTTCTACAATTTAACTTTTAACTTTACAGAGTTGTAAAAGAGTTAAACCAGGCAATAGAAAATCACAGATATATACCTGTTCAGAAAATACCCAGAGGATCCATGAGATAATACCTTGATGTTGTTCAATCACTCAGTCCTGTCCAACTCCTTGCAATCCCATGGACTGCAGCATGCCAGACTTCCCTGTCCTTCACTATTTCCCAAAGTTTCTTCAGACTCATGTCCATTGAGTCTATGATGTCATCCAACCATCTCATCCTCTGTTGACTCTGTCTCCTGCCTTCAATCTTTCCCTGCATCAGGGGAAAGAGTTGGCTCCAATGAGTTGGCTCTTCCCATCAAGTGGCCAAAGTATTGGAGCTTCAATTTCGGCATCAGTCCTCCCAATGAATACTCAGGGTTGATTTCCTTTAGGATTGACTGGTTTGATCTCTTTACTGTCCAAGGGATTCTCAAGTCTTCTCCAGCACCATAATTCCAAAGCATCAATTCTTCAGTGCTCAGCCTTCTTTATGGCCCACATCTCACATCCATACATGACTACTAGAAAAACTATAACTTTGACTATACAGACCTTTGTCAACAAAGTGGTGTCTTTGTTTTTTAATGCCCTATCTAGATTTGACATAGCTTTCCTTCCAAGGAACAAGCATCTTTTAATTTTGTGGCTGCAGGCACCATCCACGGTGATTTTGGAGCCCCCCAAAATAAAGTCTGTCACTTTTTCCACTTTTTCCCCATCTATTTGCCATGAAGTGATGGGACTGGATGCCATGATCTTTATTTTTTGAATGTTGACTTTTAACCCAACTTTTTCACTCTCCTTCAACTTCATCAAGAGGCTCTTTAGTTCCTCTTTGCTTTCTGCCATTAGGATGGTGTCATCTGCATAGCTGAGGTTATTGATATTTCTCCCTGCAATCTTTTTTTTTTATTTCTTATATTCTTTTATTCTGCATTGCATCCAAACATTATGTTCTACTTTGATCATTACCTCCACAAAATCCTAATTGCTAAGTAAAGCCTATTCATTAAATATCAATACCATACCTAATGAAAATGGCATTTTATAGAGCTCTTAGATACTATACCCCTGGAAGCATATGCTCTATAGAGATGGCCAATATTCAGAAGCTAGATTTTCTTGTACTTCCCAAGTGATCAGGAATAACCAAAATATTTTAAATGAATGAAAATTATTCATGGTCCAAAAAGCTAGCTTGTGCTTCATCCAGCCTGGCATTTCACATGATGTACTCGGCATATAAGTTAAATAAGCAGGGTGACAATATACAGCCTTGATGTACTCCTTTCCCAATTTTGAACTAGTCTGCTGTTGCTTCTTGACCCACATATAGGTTTCTCAGGAGATAGGTAAAGTAATCTGGTAGTCCCATCTCTAAGAATTTTCCACAGTTTGTTGTGATCCACACAGTCAAAGGCTTTAGCATAGTCAGTGAAGCAGATTTTTTTTGGAATTCCCTTGGTTTTTTTTTTATGATAAAGTGGATGTTGGCAGTTTGATCTCTGGGCTGGGAAGTAGGAAATGGAGTAGGAAATTGCAACCCACTCTAGTATTCTTGGAGAATTCCATTAACAGAGGAGCCTGGTGGACTATAGTCCATGGTGTTGCAAAAGAGTCAGACACAACAGAGTTACTGACACAGACAGACAAGGCTTTAGTTATACAATCAATTTGTTTACTTATATCCTGGTAAACAGGAATAAATATTCCTTTTGAATACTGCCATAAAATGTAAGGAGATTTAGTAAATGTTTTTAAATCCTGGGAAACAGTGAGAAACAGATACCATTTTAAAATTCCAGTTTATAAAAGCAGAGTCTACTAAACTGAAGATGAGACAGCCTAAAAATTAAAAAGGGTTTTCTCATATATCCATAAAAATAGAATATAACTGCTGCATGCATAAATAATATTCCAAACAAGTAGCCATGATTAAATTTCTCTCATCAGTCCACTAAGTTCTCTATAAGTGCTCTGTTGGATCTTGGATGAGTAAACTACTTTCAAGAGGCTCTCTGCTTCAAGACAAAAGAGTTCTAGAAATCCTGATTGGATCCACTGGTATGGGGTGAAATCTGTCTAGCTATGACAACTTGAAAATGTGTGCCCGCAAAACTATTCTCTGATGTATATGCTGATAGTTCAAGGTACCTGATTCTTTCCATGACGCTCTGAGACTGTCCCCTCCTGAATGCACTAATTTTGACCTGTAGGACTATAGACAGAGCCTTCAAGCTAGCATCATAATAAAACAGAAACTATCTACAAATAACTGTTGTGATTCAGGCTACTGTAACAATACTGCTGCCAACTAAAGAAATGTCACTTGCCATCCAGTTCTGTTAAGAATGAAGCTATTTTGTAGGCAGCATAGAAACACAGGTATAGAGAATAGACCTGTGGACACAGTGCGGGAAGGAGTGAAGTTGTGAAGTTGCTCAGTCGTGTCCGACTCTGCGACAGCATGGATTATAGCCGACTAGGCTCCTCTGTCCATGGAATTTTCCAGGCAAGAGCACTGGAGTGGGTTGCCATTTCCTTTTCCAGGGGATCTTGCAGACCCAGGGATCAAACCCAGGTCTTCTGCATTGCAGGCAGATGCTTTAACGTCTGGGCCACCAGGGAAGCTGGTATGGTGTGAAATCTGTCTAGCGGAAAGGAGAGGGTGGGACAGATTGAATGAGTAGCATTGACATATATACATTACCATAATGTATAAAATAGATACCTAGTGGGAATTTGCTATATCGTGCAGGGAGCTCAACCTGGTGCTCTGTGACAACCTAGCGGGGTGAATGGGGTGGGTGGTTGGAGGGAGGTTCAAGAGGGAGGGGACATATGTATACCTATGGCTGATTCATGTTGATATATGACAGAAACCAACAGAACATTGTAAAGCAATTATCCTCCAATTATAAATTAATGTTGGTGAAAGTCATATCCAACTGTGTGACCCCATGGATGGTAGCCTGCCAGGCTCCTCTGTCCATGGAATTTTCCAGGCAAGAATACTGGAGTGGGTTGCCATTTTCTTCTCTGAAAAGAATGTTTAAAAAAGATTTAAAAAAAGAATTAATCTATTAGCCACTGTAGTCACTGACCTTCAACACAACCTGAAAGGAATTAGGACAGAATGAAGCACTCTATGCTTTGGGAAAACTGCCAGAACAGACCTTCAGATAGATAGGTATTTTCAGGAAAAAATTTTTATGATCCTGGCTTCTTGTATCTTCTTGTATTTAGAAAAGCACTAAAGCCATTAACTAAGATATCTGTTCCTCATGACTAGCAGCAATTTTCTATGGAGATGTGTACTTGGTTGCACATACCCCTTTCACCAAAATAACATCTATACTGACCTTCCTCCTTACCTCTTCAGAACAGTTTCTCAGAGTTATTTGAGGCTGTCATCTGGGCTATAGTCCTCAGTAAGATACTGAGTGAATTCAACTCACTCAGCTTTTCAAAAAATTAAAATTCAGCTTTTAAAAATATTAATTTATTTTAATTGGAGGATAATTACTTTACAATATTGTGATGGTTTCTGCCATACACTGACATGAATCAGCCTTGGGTGCACATGTGTTCCCTCATCCTGAATCCCCCTCCTACCTCCATCCCCACCCCATCCCTCTGGGTTGTCCCAGAGCACCGGCATTGAGTGCCCTGCTTCATGCATCAAGCTTGCACTGGTCATCTATTTTGCATATGGTAATATACATGTTTCAATGATATTCTCTCAAATCATCCCACCCTTGCCTTCTCCTACAGAGTCCAAAAGTCTATTCTTTACATCTGTGTCTCTTTTCCTGTCTTGCATATAGGATCATCATTACCATCTTTCTAAATTCTATAAATTCCATATAATATACTGTATTGGTGTTTTTCTTTCTGACTTACTTCACTCTCTATAATAGGCTCCAGTTTCATCTACCTCATTTGAACTGACTCAAATGCATTCTTTTTAAAGCCTAGTAATATTCCATTGTGTATATGTACCACAATTCCCTTATCCATTCGTCTGCTGATGGACATATAGGTTGCTTCCATGTCCTAGCTATTGTAAACAGTGCTGCAATGAATATTGGGGTACATGAGTCTCTTTCAGTTCTGGTTTCCTTGATGTGTATGCCTACCATACAACCCAGTGGGATTGCTGGGTTGCATGGTCATTGTATTTCTAGTTTTTTAAGAAATCTCCCCACTGTTCTCCACAGTGGCAGTATCAGTTTGCATTTCCACCAACAGTGTAAGAGGGTTCCCTTTTCTCCACACCATCTCCAACATTTATTGTTTGACTTTTTGATGGTGGCCAATCTGATTAGTGCAACTCACAGCTTTTATGTTGTATGTTTTTTTCTGTTCACACCATGGACCAAGTGGTTTAAACAACAATTTATTTCTCACAGTCCTAGAGGCTAGGAAGTCTAAGATCAAGATTTTTACCTTCTCTGTGTTGCAGACTTCTAACTCCTTGTATCTTCACATGGCAAAATTAGAGTGAGAGAGCTCTCTGGGGTCCCTTTGATAAGTGCCCTAATCCCATTCCTGAAGACTCTATTCTTATGACCTAATTACCTCAAGGCCCCACTTCCTAATACCATTGTACTGGGGATTCAGATTTCAACATATGAATTTGTGTGGGGACAGAAGCATTCAATCAAATACCAAAAACCAAGACTGAGAGCTACAGTTAATTACTATACCCAATAATATAATCAGATATAATCAAATATATATATAATATAATCAGATAGTAAGACAATAATCAGAATAGAAACTAGTGAAAATCTTTACAGTGCTTAACTATTTCATAAGAATCTAACCATTACTTCCCCTGAGGGAAACAAGAGCATTGACAAAGCTCCAGGGCCTTCTCAATTTTGGACATATTTATATTAATATTTTTATTTAATTTTTAATATTAATAATATTTTACCTAGACAACTTTAAGCTATGGAAGGCTGAGTTGATCTGATATACTTACCAAATTTTTCTATAAAGCTCCTTGAGTATGGTGCTGGTAAAATATAAAATATGGAGCATATGAAATAAATTTAATTATTTCAAATATCTTTCTTTTTACAAGGTGAAAGAATAAATTTTTGTTTATTTTCCAGTCTCCCAACCCTTGTCCTCCAGGAAATTTCAAATATACATTGAGATGTAAAATATATCCTGAAAGTTTTTTATTTTTGTAGATTCAAGATTTAACCTTGAGAAGGCAAAATCAAGAGATGTCATAAATGACCTGATTACTTAAGATAGGCTTATAGGTACCTGAGAAAGAACACTTGTGTACCTATTTAGTCAAAGGGGCAATAAATAAAAACAAGTACAGAAAAATATAACATGATTATATGGAACTTTGTTTCTCAAATGAGGAAACTTTGTTTCCTTTTTTAAAAAAAAAATTAAGACATTAAAATTTCAACATATAGAACACAGAAAATGTATTCTGGTAAGACAAAAATCTCTGCTATCTAGGCAGAAGGTAAAGAGGAATATTTTACTTTTGTAAGCAAGTCCCATAGAACTGAGTGAACTTTGCCAAAATTTTAGCACCTTTCAGTGTTTTTCAGACTCAAGTATTACACACCAAGGCAAATAAAATTCACAGTCCTAAAGTTTGTCTTTAACTATGTATTTTCATATTCGAGAACAAATTCTTACTGTGTGAACATGAATTTTAAAAAATGTTTCTAAGCTAGTGGTTTCTATCAGAATGATTGTTTTTCTCTGAAATCTATCTCACGCAAAGCATTAGAATTAAAATTTTTTTTCTGTTAATCTGGGGACTAATCCATTTATATAAGTGCCTATTTATCTCTATAAACCAATCAGGACAGAGTTCTTTAATCTGAGGAATAATCTGTTGCCGAGGTCCAGCTGATTCAGGGTATTCGAAGGAGAGACGGCTTTGGCGACTATTGATTTATTTATTTATCAAAGATATGAAGAGTAATAGAATGAGGATAGCTCAGTAGGAAAATTCAGTGGAGAAAAGAAGCTGAGTAGCTTGGTTTACGAGGAAAATCAATATAACCCATGACACCAGGTTAGCTCTGACCACGGAGGCTGCAGGCGCCCTCTCGAATAGCGGAAGGTGCCCCACCTTAGACACCTTCTCGAGTGGGTCTTAGAAGCCCAGGCAAATAAATGGTCGCAGAGGATATCCACGCTCCAGATGGAGACTCAGCTGGAAGTTAAGGGGAAGAATGACATGAGGAGACCAAGGGTTGGTGAGCAAGGCCAGTAGCTTTATTTTCAACAGGGGTTTTTATACCCTAAGTTACACACAGAGGATAATAGGGGATGCAAAGTCAGCAGTCTTTGATCCTTATCAAAAACCAGGGTTTCTTTCCTGCAAATTTATAGTATACAAATGGTTTAGGTGATTTACATCATCTTCTGACCAGAAGGCCTATTAACATTTTATGACTCTTGACAAAGACTTATCAACAAAGACTTATTTTCCCTAAGAGTAATTATTTTAAGATTTGGCACCATCTTCCTGGCATTCCTATAGGGCGGATGTATAATGGGTTTACAACAAAGGAAAGAATTTATTACCTTAAGGGTCTAAAGTTACTAACACCAAGGCCACTACTTATTTTTTCTACATACCAACTATTAATTAATACATATTCAAGGATACAATTCAGGGGATGTGGAAATTTGGCAACAAACATTGGCTCATTAATGAAATCTTTTACTAGTTTTATTCTGACAGTTTCTAACTCTCTGAGAGGCTCTAAAGCTATTTGAATATCTTAAGCTTCCCGTGCCTCGAGGCTGGGAGACTGTAAACAATCGTATGCATAGCTGTAGGAGTCCAGGTAAACTTGTCAGGTGAGTTAGAGAGCCATCTGAGGGGTTTGGATTTAAATACTCCTAGTTGCCCAGGAACTTTATTAATTGGAGCTGTAAGTTAACTCTTTGACAGAGAGAGTGAGATGGTGGTGGGGGACAGCCCCCAGTAAAGTCAGAGGTGAGAGCACAAAGCAATAAGGTAGGCAGACTCTGGTTTTTGGGGTGGGTAGATGCTCGAGAATATCCGGGGGGACTCCTGAGCCTCCTTCCTCATGACCTTTGTCACGAGTGGAATGTCTCTCGCCGGGTCCCGGCAATCTGATTTATTAGTTTACACTGTCCAAAAGTGGGAAGGTACTTCATAAATGTTCAGTAAGAAGTCAAAGCCTTCCTCAATTTAATACATATACATTGAGAACTTAAAAGTTTCAGATCTATAATAACTTCAGCCATAGGCAAGTGAACTTACCAGTCCAGATCTCAAAGTTGTTCACCTTTTCAGTGGGCTCTAAATTCTTAGCTGATTAGCTCTGCTTTCACACACAGACAAGAGTGGATAAACAAGATTCTCTATTGTCTCTCATCCATGAGAAAATAGTCTTCTATAGTAAATGAATGGGTCATAAAAACATTGTCTCAATCATTGCTACCAATGAGACTAAATTATGAACTATGCCTGAAACAGAAACAAAAATAAGACATAAAATCAGTAAGGCAGGCAAAACCTACATTAAGGTCCAAAACAGTTAAGGTCTTATTGCCACATGGAGTGGCTGTGAGAGCCATGCAAGTCACTGTGAGAGCCAAGAAAGAAAACTGCCCTGGCTTAAGTAGATATTAAGGTGCCATTCTCAAGCAATGCAGTTTCCTTGGCTCTATATGTTCTGCTTACATGGGTATAAAGGCAAATGTATAATTTTCAAAGTAGTAAAATCATGATGTATATAAATGTAAGATGAACACATGTCAAAATTTTTATTTAATTATTAATAAAGGAGGGAACCAATAATATATTAAAACGAATTTCCAGCAACCAATTTAAACCTTAAAACCTAGATGTCTCAATATTTCTTCTTTTATAATTAAGGACATGAATTTACACTTTTAAATGTTTTCATCTCCAACTTAAAAGGCTTCTCTTAAATTGCTCCAAAATTCTAGTCCTATACACTGCATCTTTCCTATCCAGAATCCTTTTATTATTGGAACTACTTAGTTAAGAAGGCTTGCAATTTTAAAACTTTAGACAAGATTTCATTTGCTTAAACTGAATCCAAAAAGGGGGGAATAAGAAAATCAGGGATGTCATAAAATGTATACAAGGTAATAAAATTTTGCAAGTGTAATATGGAGCATGGAGCATGTAATATTCTGCTTCTACATTTGCTATTTCAGAAATAAATGACTCATAGCCAAGACATAGAAGCAACCTAAATGTTCATTGACAGATGAATGGATCAAGATAATGTGCTATACACACACACACACACACACACACACACACACACACAATGGAATGCTGTGGGCATGCTCAGTCAATCTCATGTTCAATTCTTTGTGATCCCATGGACTGTAGTCCTTCAGGATTCTCTGTCCATGGGATTTTCCAGGCAAGAATACTGGAGTGGGCTGCCATTTCCTACTCCTGAGGATCTTCTCAAGCCAGGGATCCAAACCCTGTCTCCTGTGTCTCCTGCATTGTCAGGCAGATTCTTTACCACTGTGGCACCTGGGAAATCCAATGGAAGAATGAAGTAATGCCACTTTCAGCAACATGGATGGACCGAGATTATTATATTAAGCGAAGTGAGTCAGACAAAGACAATTATATGATATCACTTATATGTGGAATCTAAAAAGATACAAATGAACTTATTTACAAACAGAAATAGACTCAGACATAGAAAACAAATTACGGTTACTAAAGGGGTAATGAAAGAAGGGGGTGGTGGAGATAAATTAGGAGTTTGGGATTAACGCATACAGTACTATAATACAAGGAACTATACTCAATATCTTGTAATAACCTATAATGGAAAACAATCTGAAAAAGGATATAAATATGCATTTATATATATATATACACACATATAAGTGTATAACTGAATGACTATGCTGTAGACTGAAAACATTGTAAATAATTTATACTTCAATTTAAAAAATGAACAACTCAGTTACTATGTTTCATTGATTTCAAATGCATATTTTAAAATTTAATGTCTCAGAAATCTGGATAAATTTTGTTACTAGCCATTGACTACTTTTTTTCCCCCTACATTTGATGTCTTGGCAATTGGGATGTTTCTTACAGTCAGTGAAATCTTAGGTAAAATATAATACTGTTGTTTCCTGGAAACGCTATTCCATGACATTATAAACACTAGAAACAGTTTATATATTGAATGGTAACGAAACTATGTCCATAGATGCTCCTGCATCTCCTCTATTTCCTGCTTTGGCAGGAAGATTCTTTACCACTAGTGCATATATATATATATATATATATATATATATATATATATATGGACTTCCCAGGTGGCTCAGATGGTAAAGAATCAGCCTAAAATGTGGGAGACCTGGGTTTGATACCTGGGTCGGGAGATTCTCTGGAGAAGGGAATGTCTACCCACTCCAGTATTCTTGCCTGGAGAATTCCATGGACAGAGAAGCCTGGCAGGCTACAGTCCATGGCGTCACAGAGTTGGACACCACACTTTTCTCTGCAGGGGAGATATTTTTATTTCTGAAGAGGTAAAACATACAAAGTCTCAAAAGTATCAGATTATTCAGTGAAAAATGAAAGTGAAAGTCGCTCAGCCATATCTGACTCTTTGCGACCCCATGGACTAAACAGTCTGTGGGAATTCTCCAGGCCAGAATACAGGAGTGGGTAGCCTTTCCCTTCTCCAGGGGATCTCCCCAACCCAGGGGTCCAACCCAGTTGAGTGAAAAGCTTTCAGTTCAATGAAAAGCTTTCCTTAAATCCTGTCTACAGCCACATATTTCTCCTCCAGTAGGCAACTCTTTGGTTTGTGCTTTCCCAAATATATCCACACATTTTTTTCCCCCTTGTTTCCCACACAGATAGTAGCAAATGGTACATTTTGTTTTTGTTTTCACTTAACATACTTTGTATATCTTTCCAGAACAGTGTTTGCAGAGCTTCTGTATCATTTTTAATGGCTGCATAATGAATACACCATAGTTTATTTAACATTTGATAGTTAAAATATTTGCAATTTTCTGCTATTACAATGACTGCTGCTATGAATATTTTTGTGCATAAGTCACTTCACACCCAAGGGAGTATATCTTTAGAATAAATAGCTAGCAATAGAATTGCTGAATGTAATTTCAAGAATTGCTAGAACATATGCTCCCTATATATATTTCCATTTTGCTGACCATTGTACTCCCAAGAGCCTAGAATAGTATTTGGCACATTCTAGGCATCCAATATGTATTTGATGAATGACTTTTTAAGTAGGAATAGAGGCTTACTTTTCATTATTTCAGCAGTTATTGACTCGATCTGAATGTTACTTTTTGGATTTGATGCTTGTGTTATTCTTATATTGAGCATTGCTTTTCCCAAGAGATTTGACCTCCTCCTCTCTCCCTTGGTTTCTCTCACTCTAGAACACTCCTCTCCGATCTAATTTA
Organism: Bos indicus; assembly: GCF_029378745.1. NCBI lineage: Eukaryota > Metazoa > Chordata > Mammalia > Artiodactyla > Bovidae > Bos > Bos indicus. The sequence goes on along the minus strand of NC_091762.1, from coordinate 69,337,927 downwards.
GAGGCAAAAGAAAGCTGGAGAAATTACATTACTATTGTGATATAAAATTCATATAATATGGCAAGACAAGAAAATTTTAAACATAAAAAAATTCTCTATGCTTTGGGCTCTTCTCTCCTTTCATTGTGTTGCGCCTGTGCATTATGCCTTGACCAAACCTCCCCACCTTAGCAGGAATACCTGCTCAGCCATAAAGAGCAACATTCTCCCAGAATCAACAAGATGACTTCTTAAAAATAACATTCCTTCTTGATCTTGTAAGGGGGTCACATAACGTACCACAATGACGGGTAGACTTGGGTTGAGGAAACTGTCAATAATGTCGTTTGGTGTACAGTCCTTTGTCTCAAAAAAAAACTTATACAACTGTGTCTAGACTTCTAGCTGAGAAAGAGTTCTCAAAGTTTTCTGATATGCTCTTCCTCGCTTGTAATTTGTCTCGAATAAAAATTTCCATAATTAATTTTTTATCAGCATTATTTAACCAAGGCTTCCCAGGTGGCACTTATGGTTAAAGAACCCACCTGCCAATGCAGAAGATGCAGGTTCCATCCCTGGGTTGGGAAGATCCCCTGGAGGAGGGCATGGCAACTCACTTCAGTATTCTTGCCTGGGAAATCTCATGAGCAGAGGAGCCTGGCAGGTTACAGTCCACTGGGTCTCAAGAGTTGAAGCCATTTGGCAGGTATGCACACTATTTAACAAGGCAGACTTTTTAAAATAAAAAATATTAGGGCTAGAGACAGTCATCACTTAATGAAAAAAGTCTCAACTCACCAAACTAATACGCATTTAGTAAAGTACCCTCAAACTATAAATTGGAATATCAACAAAACTACAGGGAGAAATAATAAACTCTATTATCACAGTAGATTCAACACTCTCTTGGTTATTGATAACCCACATTTGTCATGGTGTCAGGAACCCTTCTCCAAATCATTACCGAATGAAAGAAATTTTAAGGCTGTGGGGGTGCCAGTATACTCTAACGGGTGCCAAAAGTGTGTAAGTATGACAGTCGTGAGAAACAAGAATTGATAACAGCTGTGTGATCACACCTAGCAAACTCAAATTCTGTGGAAAGCTCCTAAAAGGAACCTAGGTGTTTCTTTGTTGAAGGTAAGTACCAAATATTTCAGATACCACTGTCTTCCTAAAGAAGTGGGAGGAATAGGTGAGAGACTCAACTGTAATGGCCAAGGCAAACAGGAGGAGAATGTGAACATTTCCTGAACATTCACCCCAAAACATTTACTGAACACTTAACTACATGATGAAAGTGAAAGAGGAGAGTGAAAAAGTTGGCTTAAAGCTCAACATTCAGAAAACTAAGATCATGGCATCTGGTCCCATCACATCATGGCAAACTGATCGGGAAACAGTGGAAACAGTGGCTGACTTTTATTTTGGGGGGGGGTGGGGCTCCAAAATCACTGTAGATGGTGATTGCAGCATGAAACTAAGAGACGCTTACTCCTTGGAAGGAAAGTTATGACCAACCTAGACAGCATATTAAAAAGCGGGGACATTACTTTGTCCACAAAGGTCCATCTAGTCAAGGCTATGTTTTTCCAGTAGTCATGTACGGATGTGAGAGTTGGACTATAAAGAAAGTTGAGCGCCAAAGAATTGATGTTTTTGAACTGTGGTGTTGGAGAAGACTCTTGAGAGTCCCTTGGACTGCAAGGAGATCCAACCAGTCCATCCTAAAGCAGATCAATCCTGGGCGTTCATTGGAAAGACTGATGTTGAAGCTGAAACTCCAATACTTGGCCACCTGATGTTAAGAGCTGATTCATTTGAAAAGACCCTGATACTGGGAAAGATTGAGGGCAGGAGGAGAAGGGGACGACAGAGGAAGAGATGGTTGGATGGCATTACCAACTCAATGGACATGGGTTTGGGTAGACTCCGGCCGTTGGTGATGGACAGGGAGGCCTGGTGTGCTGTGGTTCATGGGGTGGCAAAGAGTCGGACATGACTGACTGAACTGAACTGAACTGAGCTAACTACATGCAACTCTGTTAATTACTGTCCATTTCATATCTTAAAAGAGTCTCAAGAATAAATGAGTTCATAAAAGTTATTCCACTCTTTAAATATTACTAGCTTAGTTGCTTCAGTCCTGTCAGATTGTTTTAGACCCTATGAACTGTATGGGATATCATAATGAGATATGAAGGAAATTAGCTACTTCATTCTCATTGGTAATGATCATGACCTACTTAAAATGTAGGTCATCTCTGTCCATGGGCTTGCTTCAGGCAAGAACACTGGAGTCAGTTGCCATGCCCTTTTCCAAGGGATCTATCTGACATAGGGATCAAACCCAGTCTCTTGTTTCCTACATCAGGCAGGTTCTTTACCACTAGTGCCACCTGGGAAGCCATGTGTGTATATGTGCTAAGCTGAGTCAGACTCTTTGCAAGCCTGTGGACTATAGCCAGAAAGGCTCCTCCCTCCAAGGGATTCTCCAGGCAAGAATACTGGAGTGGGTTGCCATTTCCCTCTCTAGGGGATCTTCCAGACCCACTGATCGAACCCAGGTCTCCCACATTACAGGCAGATTGGGAAGGGCCTCAATTCCTGGGAAGTTTTAGTTGCTCAGTCCCACTCAACTCTTTGCAACTCCATGGACTGCAGCCGGACAGGATCTTCTATCCATGGGATTCTCCAGGCAAGAATATGGGAATGAGTTGCCATTCCCTTCTCCAGGGGATCTTCCCAACCCAGGGATGGAACCTGGGTCTCCTGTATTGCAGGTGGATTCTTTAAAGTAGTATTTCCAATTCCAGTTCAGTCGCTCAGTCAAGTCCAACTCTTTGCGACCCCATGGAGCACGCCAGGCCTCCCTGTCCATTACCAATGGCTGGAGTCTACCCAAACCTATGTCCATTGAGTCAGTGATGCCATCCAACCATCTCATCCTCTGTCGTCCCCTTCTCCTCCTGCCCTCAATCTCTCCCAGCATCAGGGTCTTTTCAAATGAGTCAGCTCTTTACATCAGGTGGCCAAGTATTGGAGTTTCAGCTTCAACATCAGTTCTTCCAATGAAAACCCAGGACTGATCTGCTTTAGGATGGACTGGTTGGATCTCCTTGCAGTCCAAGGGACTCTCAAGAGTCTTCTCCAACACCACAGTTCAAAAACATCAATTCTTTGGCACTCAGCTTTCTTTATAGTCCAACTCTCATGTCCATTTATGATTACTGGAAAAACCATAGCCTTGACTAGACGGACCTTTGTTGGCAAAGTAATGTCTCTGCTTTTTAATATGCTGTCTAGGTTGGTCCTAACTTTCCTTCCAAGGAGCAAGTGTCTCTTAATTTCATGGCTGCGATCACCATCTGCAGTGATTTTCGAGCCCCCCAAATAAAGTCAGCCACTGTTTCCACTATTTCCTCATCTATTTGCCATTACGTGATGGGACCAGATGCCATGATCTTAGTTTTCTGAATGTTGAGCTTTAAGCCAACTTTTTCACTCTCCTCTTTCACTTTCATCCAGAGGCTTTTCAGTTCTTCTTCAATTTCTGCCATAAGGGTGGTGTCATCTGCATATGTGAGGTTATTGCTATTTCTCCTGGCAATCTTGATTCCAGCTTGTGCTTCCTCCAGCCCACCATTTCTCATGATGTACTCTGCATATAAGTTAAATAAGCACGGTGACAATATACAGCCTTGACATACTCCTTTTCCTGTTTGGAACCAGTCTGTTGTTCCATGTCCAGTTCTAACTGTTGTTGCTTCCTGACCTGCATATAGGTTTCTCAAGAGGCAGGTCAGGGTGTCTGGTATTCCCATTTCCTTCAGAATTTTCCAGTTTATTGTGTAGTATTTAGAGAAGCCCTAAATATTCCTTAAAACTGTCTTAAAACTGCGGAGATAAGGAGAGGAGAAAATTGGCGCCAGAGACTTTCGGCGCAGGTAGGGAAGACACCTAAGAGCAGTCGGTGGGGGTCCTAGGGCAGCCGCGGAACTGCGGCTTCCTTCAGGCAAGAACGGTGGTCAGCTATGCCGGGGCGGAGAGGGGGCCTGAGGAGCGCTTCTGCGCAGGCGCTTACCTCCTAAATCCTCCCACTGACGAGTTAAGTTCTCTTTTTGCTCTCAGTCATGGTGAGTGTGGACGTGTTTTGTATTGCTGTCTAGATGTGTCCATAGGAGAATAGATAGGGTAATATTTAAGCTCTTTCGTCACTAGTGGGTTGTTTTCTTAGTGTTGGAGAATGATTGGGTTAAGACACAGGCCTTGGAAGGTATTTTGAGGGCTCATAGACAATGTGAAGTGTTACTCAGCGTTTTCTGCTGATCTCGCGGGTGCGGTTGCGGCCGGACTTCCTGCTATCGGTCGAGACTCAGGGTTCGACTACCTTCTTTCTTAATCCCCTCGCCCCCCACAAAAGCCGGTTAGTTCTTACCTTCCATGTGGCAGGGTATATATGGCTCGAAATCTTTGGAATTGTTAATGGTATGGTTTCGTTCTAGTAAGTTTTAATGGGATATGAAGGAAATTAACTGCTTCATTCTTATTGGTAATGATCTTGAACTACTTAAAATGTAGCCTCAGTCACAAAGATGTAGCTGAGAAATGTGCCGAATTAGAGCAACAACAGTCATCACCCGGGGGCTTCTTGCAAATGCAGAAACTTAAGACTAAAGCCGGAAAAGAATTGTTAGCCTGGTAAATAAGTGTTGGCGTGCATGAAAGGTGCTTTGCTGCTGCTGCTAAGTCGCTTCAGTCGTGTCCGACTCTGTGCGACCCCATAGACGGCAGCCCACCAGGCTCCCCGTCCCTGGGATTCTCCTAGGCAAGAACACTGGAGTGGGTTGCCATTTCCTTCTCCAGTGCATGAAAGTGAAAAGTGAAAGTGATGTCGCTCAGTCGTGTCCGACTCTTCGCGACCCCATGGACTGCAGCCTACCAGGCTCCTCCATCCATGGGATTTTCCAGGCAAGAGTACTGGAGTGGGGTGCCATTGCCTTCTCCGAAGGTGCTTTGAAATCGGAGTTTTTAAGATTAATGGAATCTCACTAAAGAACTCAATTGCAAATTATGGGACAGATAGGTTCTGCCACGTGTAAACCGTAAGTTGAAATTTTTGATAGTCTGTTTTACTTAACTGTTCAGCCGAGATGAGGACGGTAGTTTTTTGGGTCGATGATGAGCTGGCATGTATTCTGAATCTAAAGTTGATTATTACTACTTTAGCTCTAGAATTACTCTGAGACCTGAAGAACACCTGAAACTTTATGAAAGCTTTAGTTCTTTTTAGTCAGCTACTTTTAAACTAGAAAGTTTCTATATGGCAAGATGAAATAAGAGTTCATATGTATATTGAAATGTATGTTCTGGGGTCAAACATTTAAAAGATAAAAACTTATGAAATCTTTTGTATGTGAAAGGGTACACCTCAGAAAGATGTTATCATTAAGTCAGATGCACCTGACACCCTGTTACTGGAGAAGCATGCTGATTATATTGCATCCTATGGCTCAAAGAAAGATGACTACGTATGTATACTTTTGTGTTGAAAAGTGTTTATTCTGTAAATGTGTCAAATCATTTGGTTAGAATGGTTTGTGTTTCTTAAAAATGGTTTCCAACTCCTGCATACCAGGGACGGATGTCTGTGGTTGAGAAGCCATGGGAGTTAACCTTGATTCTTAGCAGTACTTATGTAGAGGCTTTGGCAGACAGAGTAGATTATCTTCTACCCAGATATGTATGAATTTTGAGACAGCGAATAGATTTCTATTTTTGTAGTTGAGCTAATACTTTCAAGGTCAGTGATGTGTTGGCATGTATTACCTGAGTTTATGGTGATGTGTAATAACACTTAAGCTCTAGAATTACGCTGAGACCTTGAAAAAGTTTTATCTTGAAGAATGTTCCCTGTTTTCATCTCTGGGAACCTTAGGAAAAACAATTAAACAGCTTAATTAGAAGTAAATATTTTCCACTATAGTATAGAAAGAGCTGAATTATTTACCACGTTGGGAAACATCTCTACTAATGAATTCCCATGAATATCTGCAGCTATGGAGTTGTTAGAGCCATATAACAGTATGGGTATTTAGCTTCTGTGTTGAGTATCTTTAAACTGACATCAGTTCAGACTGACCCATTAATTTCTGTGCTTTAGGAATATTGCATGTCTGAATATTTGAGAATGAGTGGCATCTATTGGGGTCTGACCGTAATGGATCTCATGGGACAACTACATCGTATGAATAGAGAAGAAATTCTGACGTTTATTAAGTCTTGTCAACACGAGTGTGGTGGAATAAGTGCTAGTATTGGACATGATCCTCATCTTTTGTATACTCTTAGTGCTGTTCAGGTAAATACTAATGAAAATTCTGCAGTCTTGGTAGTGTATTCTGTTACCTAAGTAAGAGAATTGAAAATAGGGATCAGTATCTATGTAAAAAGCTATCCATATCTTTTCAAATGAGATCTGTTTCAAAGCAAGGTCAATGATGTGATGGCATGTATTAGCTGAATCCAAAGTTGATGTAAATTTGAAAATGGCACTGAGACCTTGGACAGTAAAATGTTTATTTTACATATATGTAAATGTCTGGAACTCACTAAGTGGAAGATTTTTTTTTTTGAGCAAGAAAAATTCTTTTGGTGTTAAGGCACTGAAATCTGATTTATTTATTGTACAGCATGACCTACCCTATCCCAATAGATTTATACCCTATCCCGATAGAAAACATGTCTTACTGATGATACAAAACATTTTTTAAAGCAGGTAGTATATTCTAAAGATTTGTCACGTGAAACTTTATTCAGAGAACAGTACTTAGCATAATGAATTATATAAACTGCTCAAAGCCTGTGTACAATATGTGTAGAAGCCTCCTTCATTCAGCTTTTTTTGTATTGGTCAGACTTCCTGCATGGCATTTGCTTTCTTACATGGCCTCCCCATTTCCTCCCTTTAGTTTCATCTTCTCATCTAATTTCTGGAAATGCCAGGCTACCTGTGGTTCCCTGCTTTTACTCTGCCATTTCACGACTTTGCTCTTTACTGTGGAGTTGACTTTTTAAAAATTAAAAAAAAAAAAATTTTTTTTTTCGGCCTTGCTCTGGCTTGTGGAATCTTAGTTCCCTGACCAGAGATTGAATTGGGGTCAAGGCAGTGAAAGCACTGAATCTTAACTGCTGAACCACCAGGGATGTCCGCCTGGAGTTAGCTTTGATTTTGATATTTGTAAAGATTCACAAATAAGGGTTTAAAGTCAGTATAAGTTTCATAAATGAGTCTAAGTGTTAACAGTGGTTAAAGACTTGTTGGTAATACCTATAATTTTACTCTGTAATAGAATTGCATATTTGAGAAAAGTTTTCAAGGTGCATAGACAAAAGGACATGCATGCTTGACAACTTAGAAGGTAGTTGAGAAGAACATCATTAGGACAAACTGACCAGTGGCGAGGTATCTACTTACCATGGTTTGTTTCTATTACAGATACTTACTCTCTATGATAGTATTAATGTTATTGACATAAATAAAGTTGTGGAATATGTTCAGAGTCTACAGAAAGAAGATGGTTCTTTTGCTGGAGATATCTGGGGTAATGTCACTTTAATCCTTGGCACCTAGAATACCAATATAAAAATGTTTTGCTTCGGTGTTTATTACAGTAATAAGCTTGGTTGCAGATTTTAAAGTATAATGAGTTGGGGGCTTTGCTAATAGTTTATAAGGAGATTATAAGTTTTTCATTTTTTCAGGTCCCACTAAGCAGCTGGTCTAACTGGAGTTAATGGTCTGCTGGAAGTTCCAGCATGCACTGTGCTAGTTATAGCAGCATACAGGAGTACTGGAACAGAGAGGGCAAGCTAAAAGATAAGGTAGGTGAAACTTTTTTCCCCAGTATTTGGTGGCTTTGTAAAGTTTTTTAAAAACTTAATTAGCAAGGGGAAAATAATTAAAAAAAAAAAAAAAAAAAAGCTTTACAAAATTACTGAATATTTGAGTGGAGGGAGGGAGTAGTGTTTTACTTGATAAAACTAGATAATCTCTGCTTTAGGGCTGAATACAGTGCAGGCCGGAGAGACCAGCTGCTTCATGGGATGTGAAAATCTACTTATATAATAGGGTAAGTTTATTATCATTCTTAGAAATTAACTAGTTACCTTATCTTTCTGGGCGCTCTGTAAGCAATTAGTTCACTGTACTTTTGAGCCATTTTCTAGTACTTATTTTCCTTAGAAGTAAAGTAAGTGAATATACACTTCAGATGTAGTTTTCCTCCTGGACAGTCGAAGTACATGTTAGGCCTGAACTTTTGAAAATATAACTATGGTAGTTGTACAGAGATTTTTAATTAACTTTATCTAGTATGATTAGAAGCCTCTGATAACACATAATGCTTTGGTTTGCTTTATTTTTAGGAGAAATTGATACAAGATTCTCTTTTTGTGCAGTGGCAACTTTGGCACTATTGGTAAGTTTCAAATGTATTGGAAATGATTAACTTTTGATGATTATTCTGGAACTTAATAGGCATGTTTTCTGATTATAGGGGAAGTTGGATGCTATTAATGTGGAAAAGGCAATCGAATTTGTTTTATCATGTATGAACTTTGATGGTGGATTTGGTTGCAGACCAGGTTCTGAATCCCATGCTGGGCAGGTAATTCATTAATCCAAATTAAAATGTAGTATCAGTTTTGAAGGGATAACCAGTATAACTGAAAAATAGCAAGTTAATTTGACTGAATGTAGAAAATAAGAATTGCTTAATTGCTGCGTGAGGAAGGCATTTTTACAGTTGCTGACTTTGAGTCCCCTGTTGGTGAAATCCTTTTGCCCAAATAAACATAAGTAGTTTTGTAATTACCAGAAATATATTTTGATTTTCCATTAGTTTTTATGTGTGGGTGTTAGTCACTCAGTTATGTCCAACTTTTTGCGACCTCATGGACTATAGCCCCCCAGGCTCCTCTGTCCATGGAATTCTCCAGGCAAGAAGACTGGAGTGGGTTGCCATTCTCTTCTCTAATTTTAAGTAAGCAGATAAAAAACATTCTGTATCCCCTATCCTGAACACCTGTTGTAAACTATTATCAAACAGTTTGCTCTTAGCCATGAAAAAACTGATGGTAGTCTTTCATTGCAGAGTTGGATCCTAGTAGTATGCTTCAGATTTGTTCAAATAACTATGTGATGTTTATGTTTGCGATTTTTACTGTCAGCAAATTTTTAGATAGAAAATGGAGCTTTAATAATTAAAGTAGGTTTTTTTAAATCAGTGTTACTGTTGAAAAACTATTACACACATGTACTTTATGTCTGTAATTTTAGATCTATTGTTGCACAGGATTCTTGGCTATTACTAGTCAGTTGCACCAAGTAAATTCTGATTTACTCGGTTGGTGGCTTTGTGAACGACAGCTTCCATCAGGTGGACTCAATGGAAGGCCAGAGAAGGTATTGTTTTTTAAGATTAATCTTTAAATTTTATAAACTTGAGTGAGGACTGCTTTTTTTTGCCTTTTGTTTTGTAATATTGCTCTTACAAATTGATCGTGAGCTTTTTAATTTTACTATAATACTTTGCAAAATTTAGTTGTATCTTCTAAAAATGCTCTTGGCAAAAGTAAAACAAGAGTTGAAATGCCTATTAATCCTGATGTCCATTTAAAAGACAATCGTGACAAGATTGCCTGGTACTTTTTGATTTTCTTTGACAAATAACTCTGGGCTTTAAAATGTGTTTGTATTCATAGTATAAATTCTTAAAATTTATACTTATTTATAAAATTCTTTCTGAAGGAATCCTTCAGAATTTTATTTATAAAAATCCATCTGAAGGCCTTCTATTTTTCACCTACGTGAAACTTTCTTCTTTAAACTATACCGGGGACTCACAATCGTGCATTATACATATCTGGGAATCAAAGGCCACTATTAATACTTGGATCTTGTACAGAAATCTCCATGCTCACTTACAGATGGGAAAGGATAATGGATTTGCCAAAAGAAAGATTTCTTTTTAAAAACTGGGTTATAACATTTTCATTTAAAATCTTTATTTTTAAAGAAAAACTCAATTCTGTTTAGCTCTCAACATACTCTAAATTGGGTCTGTAAAGACCAGATAGTAAATATTTTTACCTTTGCCCGATGGGCTTGTTGCACCTACACTGCTGCCCTGAAGAACATTGTTGCCACAGACAATAAAAAATGAATGGGTATGGTTGTATTCCATTAATGGACAAGTATGAATTTCATACTGGTTTTCCTTTCAAAATACTGTTTTTAAAAATCATTTACAAATACTAAAAGCTGTTCTTCGGTTTGGGCCCTTGAGCTAAAATATGATAAAGCCTATTGATGCTTTTATTCTGGATCATTGTATTTTTGTGTAATTTTGCTTTCTTGTTACTTCTGAATAAGTTTAAAAACCACAATTGGTACCTAGTTAAGATCCATTGAAAAATCTGGGCAACTTTTCAATAATTAGGAAATGGGTGAGGGTGGGGATAGCACTTACAATCTAGGACAGCTTTTAATGTTCTTGTGGATCACCCTGGGATCTAGTTGAAATTCAGTGTAAGGTGTGGGGTCTTCTGCATTTAAGTTATGATTTGACGAGCAAGGGTGATTTTATTTTTTTAACCCAAGTTGTATACCTTCTTGGACAGCACTTATGGAAAAATGCTGCCCATGGCAGTGAAACGTATATTGCCATAGTTCTTAGAAGCCTTACTACCAGTTTCTTGGAAAAGGAACTGATGTAGGCATTCATTTCATATAGAAATTAAGGTGGATAGATGGTTATCAGTGACTACTGAAACTGAAACATTTAGCATGGTTTTCTGTGGAATCAAGAATCTGCCTGCAATGTAGGCAGCACAGGAGATGTGGTTTCAATTCCTGGCTCAGGAAGATCCCCTAGAGAAGGAAATGGCAATCCACTCTAGTATTCTTTGCCTGAAAATTTCCATGGACAGAGGAGCCTGGTGGGCTACAGTTCATGGGGTTGCAAAGAGTCAGACATGACTGAGCATTTCTGCATACTCATATTCTAGTTCTGTGGAATGAAGCATTTGATCTCTTTCCAATGATTATCTTTTAATTCTAAGCAATTTTTGGATTTCAGTGTTTCAAACACTGCATTGTCAATATATCCCTTGATTCCCCTCTCACCCCAGGTATTTAGAAAATACATTTGTGGCAACTTGTGGCTTTTTCCTCCTAGTTACCAGATGTATGCTATTCATGGTGGGTGTTGGCTTCCCTAAAGATAATTGGAAGGCTTCATTGGATTGATAGAGAAAAACTCCGCAGTTTCATCCTAGCATGTCAAGATGAAGAAACAGGAGGATTTGCAGATAGGCCAGGAGATATGGCAAGTATATTTATGACTGTTAACAGTTAAAATTTTCAGTGTAGTTCTGTTTTACTCTTAAGATTTTAAGGGTTCTAAATTTTTAAAACTAGGAATTGGTGGGGAACAAATAGTATTTTTCAAGTGTTGCTTTGAAAGGATGCTTTTAAAATGTCATTTAAAAGTGTACTAAGGTTCTTTTCTGGTGGCTCAGATGGTAAAGAATCTGCCTGCAACGCCTGCAACTGTTCAATCACAGTATTCTTGCTTGGAGAATTCCATGGACAGGAGCCTGGCAGGCTATGGTCCATGGGGGTCTCAGAGATTTGAACATGACTGAGTGACTAACACACACAAAAGAGTGTATAAAAGATCTGAAACACATATACAGTACTTATTCCTAAGACATGACGGTGTGTGCCAAGTCCTCTGTTTAAAAAGTGCAGTTTGAAACCATTATTTCAGAAAATTTTAAGATAATATTTAAATACAGAGTGCAATGGGCTCCAGTATAATCCCTGTTCAAAAGCAGGGTTTTAGAAGTTTTAATTTTGTAATATTCTATAAATTCTTGTTTTTTAATAGGTAGATCCTTTTCATACTCTGTTTGGAATTGCTGGATTGTCACTTTTGGGAGAAGAACAGATTAAACCTGTTAGCCCTGTTTTTTGCATGCCTGAAGAAGTACTTCGGAGAGTGAATGTTCAGCCTGAACTAGTGAGCTAGATTAGATCCCTTGATGGAGAAGTTGGTTAATATAGTTTTTATTGTGTTTTAACATTTCAGTAGTTGAAGTGCTTAACAAACTTAATAACTACCGTGTTAATATTTGTACATGAATTGTGTTAATTTTAATAAATTATATAATTATACATATTGTAAATTAAGATCTTTATTGTATCTTTCCTTCTGGAATGCTGTTGTTACTCTGATTTTTTTTGTTTATCCTTCAGTGTATTTGTTTTCTTGTATGTCTTCATAACAGCAAACTTGAACTCTTTAGCTGATGAAGTCTTGTGTTTTGATTTTCCTGGGTACTCCCTTGATATGTTATATATAACTATAGTTAATGTAGATTGGTCTTTGTCAGTGAGAACGTTACTGATAAAGAGTTCATGAACCACATAGGAATTAAAAGATGAAATAAAAATAAATGGCTGAAATTTGGGAATATTTCATGCTTGTGGTTAATGAGTCGGGTACAGAGTGGGTTAGGTAAATGAAGAGAATTCACTAGGAAGAGGATTGCAATCTGGACTACACTTTACTCACTTTTTAATATTTTACGTCAGAATGTCAAGGGATTGTTGGCATTTTTTTTTCCTGCCCAGTAAGGAAATACAAGCTGATACTTGCCACAGTGTTCTTGTATAACATGTGTTTTCACAAAGATTAGAGCACACTAATGTTTGTCTTCTTAGTGAAAAAGTATTTTAGTGAGCATTTTTCTTGATGGAAGTTGAGATTTGCTGAAGCAAGTTTGCAATAATAACCCTAAGAGTAAAGAATTTTAAATGTGAATAGTGATGATTTCTCTTAACACATTGAGCAATATCTGCTTTTATATGTTATTGAAATGTCTGGCATTGTTTTTTGACAGTTCACTAAGTTTGGATTGAATTACCAGTGTTTCTGAAAGTTTGGAAACCATTGGATGGAACACAATTTTATTTAAGTGGTATCACTGGAAGTTTTGAGTACTGCAGTCACTGCACGTGGGTGACTGCAGTGGTTTCATATTCTGTATCTGATTTCACAATTGAATGTGAATTCAGTAATGGGACATATAATGGTATCTAGAGTATTTTCTCAATCCCGGTTTCTCTACCATGTTGAATTACTGTGTTTGTATTCAAGAGAATCATGGCATCTGGTTCCATCACATCATGGCAAATAGAGAAACAGTGAGAGACTATTTTTGGGGGCTCCAAAAATCACTGCAGATGGTGACTGCAGCCATGAAATTAAAAGATGCTTACTCCTTGGAAGGAAAGTTATGATCAACCTAGACAGCATATTAAAAAGCAGAGACATTACTTTGCCAACAAAGGTCCGTCTAGCCAAAGCTATGGTTTTTCCAGTAGTCATGTATGGATGTGAGAATTGGATTATAAAGAAAGTTGAGCGCCAAAGAATTGATGTTTTTGAACTGTGATGTTGGAGCAGACTCTTAGAGTCCCTTGGACTGCAAGGAGATCCAACCAGTCCATCCTAAAGGAAATCAGTCCTGAATATTCAATGGAAGGACTGATGCTGAAGCTGAAGCTCCAATATTTTGGCCACTTGATGAGAAGAGCTGACTTATTTGAAAGACCCTGGTGCTGGGAAAGATTGAAGGCAGGAGAAGGGGATGACACAGGATGAGAAGGTTAGATGGCATCACCGACTGAATGGACATGAGTTTGAGTAAACCTAGGAGTTGGTGATGGACAGGGAGGCCTGGCATGCGGCAGTCCATGGGGTCGCCAAAAATCGCACACGACTGAGAGTGAACTGAACTTGGAAATATTAGCACATAATGTCCTGTGATAATGGGGAATAAGGTGTAGTGGGAATAATGAGACTCCCAAGTTGTATTTGGAGGAAGAACTTGCAACATACTCTAGTATTGAAACTTCCATGGAGGGAGGACCCTGGCGGGCTACAGTCCATGGGGTCACAAATAGCATGGGGTCAAGACTGAGCACGGACACACAAGTTGGATTGATGATCCTGAATTCCCTTTAGTTGAGGGAGTCTACCTCGCATTATGAAAGTTAGTTGCTCAGTCGTGACCGACTCTTGGCTCCTCTGTCCTTGGGGTTTTCCAGGCAAGAATACTGGAATGGGTTGCCATTCCCTTCTTCAGGGGATCTGGACCCAGGGATTGAACCCAGGTCTCCTGCATTGCAGGAGATTCTTTAGCATTTGAGCCAGAGAAGAGATTAAGCTTGACCTCGCATTAAGCTTGACCAAATTCTGCAGCAATTGACGGGACCGGGACACCTGAGAGTACATTCTCCATTTCTGTCTTTAAATCATTTTAACAAAGGAAGCATTTAATCACCTGTGTGCTCGGTCGCTCACTCCTGCCCAACTTTTTGCGACTCCATGGACTGTGGTCTATCGGGGATAAATGTGGGTGGGCGTGGTAAACGGGCTCTGCGCCTGCGCACTGCGACTCTGCGCGCCGCGCTTTCGTATTTTCCCCGTGAGGCTTTGTCCCACAGCAGAGTTGCTCTGAAAGATGCTGCGGCCTGACATATCACCGACGTTTTCTTCTGTCCCTGCGGCTTCCCCCTGCTCACCAGAGGCTCGGTCCCAGGGTCCCCGCTACAATTTCGGACTCCAGGAGACTCCTCTGAGCCGCCCTTCAGCCCAAGCCGCCTCTGCGTCTTCCCCACCAGGCACGTCTGGAGCGGCGGGTGACCGGAGCGGCAGCAGCAGTCTACCTGGGCACCCGCCCAGCGCCCTGCCGCCTCAAGGCAAGGAGTTGTGTGAACTTCTGGAGGTTCAGGGAACCGTGGTCTCTGGTTACCACAGAAATTTCAGTTGGTGTCTGTTTGGAATTTGGGAATGGAGTGCTCTGCGAATTGAGTGGGTCTGAATTGATTTAAGGGCTGGACTCTCCCTCACGTTCGTTTTCTTACAAGGCCTTGATGGTGGATGGCTCAGTTCTGAGGCAGGCTATATTCATATCCGGGGTACTGTGCCTCCGCCCGCGCCCCATGACAGAGGAATGAATTTGTGCACGAATTTAGTGATTGGAGTGGTAAACCTCTTGGCTCCTGAACTTAAGCCTCCAAGTCCTTCTAGGGTATCTTGAAAACAGATAAGCTTTGAGAACAGACCAGATTTAACATTTTCTCTAATGGAGGTGAATAATACATTTAGTGTGAAAAATGACCTTTAAGGAGTATTTAACTCGTTTACTTTATAGTCAGTGACTCTCCATGACAAAACCGTCACCTTTTGCCCACACAGCATTGCCACTCACTGGTAAGGTAACAAATGCCAAATCCAGTGTCACTTTTCAGTTCATCTTATGTAAACTTCCCACTGTGTTTAATGTTCTTCACCAGTCTTGTCTTGAACTCACTTAATTTGATTTCCTTGATTCCACTTTTCCGTTTTTCACCTACCTTCCATAGAACTAGGCTTACTTTTGTTAGTTTACAAATTATTGGCTTGTCCTTAGAGGTTTTTTACCTGGCTCCTTCTATCTGATTGTGATTATCACCACAGCCCAGATCTCATCTTTGCCCCTAGATTCTTGTTTCAGACTGTCTTCTGAAGTTTCTAGTAAGAAATCAGTGGACATCCTCAGACTCACTGTATGATTAATTGAATTCATCTCTCTGCAGCTCCTCAACCTGTTTCTCTTATCTCAATCATTGGGTTTTTAAAATCTTTAGGAGACTTCAATGATTCAAATATTCCCTCACTCATAACATCCAAAGTTAACAAGTTCTAGATTTATCTTTTAAATAATTCTGTCCTTTTCTCTGTGCCATTACAGGCCCTTTTACTTTTGTGTCTGAATTATTGCCTCAAACTAATGCTTCTTTCTTCTAAGCTTACTTACAGTGTCACTATAGAGTTATATGGAAAATGAAAATCTTATGTCCCGTGGCATTTCAACCAGTGACTCTATTTGCAGGTTAAAAAATGTACTCTTTAGTAGCATATCCAAGTCCACTTGGGATATGTTTTTAGTTTTTGCAGTCTTATATCTCATCATTTCTTGATAATTACCCTACTTTCTAACTTAACTGACCTACTTGCACTTCCTTCAAGGCAACATACATGTTTATCAGTATAATCCCCTTCTTCATGAAATGTTCTGTCACCTATTTATTTTCAACAATAATAACATCCAGTAATTAATGACTGCTCCTCTGTTCTAGCTTCTTACTTAGCATGTTGTATCTCTGATCCTTACAGTAAATCTGTAAGATAGATTTTTCTTTTGTCCCAATTTAAGAGGGAGCCAAGACCCAAATTGATGATATAGTTACCTTAGGTGCTCAGTGCGTGCTCAGTTGCGTCTGACTCTTTCCGACCCCATGGACTGTAGTCTGCCAGGCTTCTTTGTCCATGGATTTCTCAGGCAGGAATACTGGAGTGTATTGCCATTTCCTGCTCCAGGATATCTTCCTGACCCAGGGTTTGAACCTTTGTCTCCCATATCTGCATTTTAGATTCTTTACCACCTAGCCACCAGGGAGCTGAGTTATCTTAGGAGCTGAGGATAATAATATTCTGTGCTCTCAAAGAACTTATGGTTCAGTAGGTAAGATAGACTTAAAAATCTATAAAACTTTTAAAAGATAATTATTTTTGAGTTATTTACAGATATTGTGCTTAGTAGCTTCAGTCATATCCAACCCTCTGCGATCCTATGAACCATACCCTGACAGGCTCCTCTGTCCACAGGATTCTCCAGGCAAGAATACTGGAGTGGGTTGTCATTTCCTTCTCCATACAGATATTGAGGTATTTAATAAGTAGGGGAACAAAGTAACTAAAGAAATTTTGCAGAGGAAATTCAACTTGAGGTAGTGTTGAAGAAGAAGATTATGTCAACTGAAGGGAAAGAGGGGAAAAAAAAACTGGAGAAGAAACTTTTATTTCTCTCATAAGAAAGAAAAATATGTGCAAAGGCACAGAAGTATGATATAGCATGTTGTGTTTGTAGACTACAAATAATTTCATTTGGTAGAGCAGTAGGGTGATCTATTTTGTTCCTTCCCGATATAAACTTGGAGTACTTGCAGGTATTTAATCTGGGAGGCAGATAGGTTTTTTTGCCATGCCAAAAACATATCTGGCTTTTGTGATTGGAATAGATGATAGTACTTTTCCCTGATAAATGGAATTTTGTAGGAGAAGCAACTTTTAGAGGGAAAAATGGTGAGTTCTTCTGTGGACATGTTGAGTGTGAAGAACCTTTGGGGTATCCATACATTCATATTGAGGCAATTGAATATATGAATCTAGGGCTAAGAAAGAAGCCTGGGAGAGATATAAATTTGAGGCCAGAGGGGAGAAGGTAAAGCAAATATAGGAAAATAGAGGTGAAGGAAATTGGAGAAAAACTAGGAGAAGTAAGTTTAAGAAGGGGATTAGAGTCTGAAAGTAACCTGAGAACAAGAAGCAGCCCTGTTTGTCTCCAGTCTCTAGTAACTATCTCCTTCCGTAGCTCCTTTAAGCCTAGGGTTAGTAACAGAGCATACTTTGTCTTGATTCTACACATTTCTTTATGATGATATTCTGTCTACCCCTTTGTAAATATTCCCTTTATCAAACACTCTTCAAATTATCCTAGTTTGAATGTGTTATCTCTCTGGAAACTATACAAAAATGTTAGATTTTATCCTATGGTGGATATGAGAGACACTGAGAAATTGTTAGAAAGGGAGACATGGTGAAATTTCTTTTTCAGAAAGATCACTAGTGATGGATGTGAAGAATTGATTAGAGAGGCATCACGTTGAAGGCAAAGAGAATAATTCAAAGACTTTTGAAAAAGGCTGAAGAAGATATGTGCTTAAAATGGGCCAGATAGGAGTGAAGATGGAGAGAAATTTTAGTGAGATATCTATCTATATAATTAGATTTGGTTACTGATTGGGTGTTTGGATTCATGAAAGAGGAGTTAAGAGTGACTTCTAAGTTGATGACTTGTATGAGGTGCAAGATGCAAGATGCAAGGTGCAAGATGATGTAGTTGACCAACTGGTAGTAAAGAAAGGATAAATTCTGAGAAAAAGTTAATGAGGTAATTCACTTTTAGATATTTAGTAGTTCTGGGAAAATACCTAATGGTTTGTATCCAAAAAGTAGTTTTGGATATTTATATCCAAAAATATAAGGATCTAGAGCCACCCTATCTGTTAGAACTCTCTGTGGATAGATATATTCTATATCTGTGCTAATATAGTAGCCACTAGACAAGTGTGGTTTTTGTGCATTTTAAATGTGGCTAGTGTGACTGAAGAACTGAATTTTAATTTTTATTTAATTTAAATACCACATGTGGCAAGAAGCTCCTATACTGAGCAATGCAGCTATAGACTTAAGAATGGTTTTTGCATTTTTAAAGGGTTGGAAAAGTAAAAGAAGAAATTCATATTATAGTATCCAGAACTAAATATTGGAATATTCACTGGAAGGACTGATGCTGAAGCTCCAATACTTTGGCCACCTGATGCAAAGAACTGACTCACTGGAAAAGACCCAGATGCTGAGAAAGATTGAGGGCAGAAGAAGGGGGCAACAGAGCATGAGATGGTTGGATGGCGTCATCGACTCAATGGACATGAGTTTGAGCAAATTCCGGGAGATATTGAAGGACAGGGAACCTTGGTGTGTTACAGTCCATGGGGTTGCAAAGACTTAGACATGACTGAGTGGCTGGACAACAACAAATCCAGAATTAAAGTTTCATTGGAATACACTTATTTATTGTCTTACTTTTTGTCTGTAGCTGTTTCCTGTGATAATGTCAGAACTGAGTAATGGTAATAGACAGTATGACCCACAAAGCCTAAAATATTTAACATCTGGCTCATTATTTAAAAGCTTGCCACCCTATACTTTACAGTGTTGAAGAGGAGTTAGGGCTGTATATGAAGGTTTAAGAGTTGCCAGAAAATAGATATTAATAAAAGCCAAAATAATAGATGAGATGTTCAGAGGAAATGTATAATTTTGATTTGAGAGAGAAAGTAAAGTTGGGAACCATTGGAAGCCAATAGTTAAGAGGCAGATAGAGGAAAAAGGACCTGGCAATGGAAACTAAAAAGAAGTAGTTTAAGGAGAATCAAGATAGAGAGTTGTTATGGAAATCAAGGAGGAGAGGCCAAAAGAGACCCAGGATTTTTTTTTTTTTTAAAGAACTCCTAATTTAACTTAAAATCTTTTGCATGGCAAAGGAAAGTATAAAGAGATGAAAAGATAACCCTCAGAGTGGGAGAAAATAATTGCAAATGAAGCAACTGACAAAAGATTAATTTCCAAAATATATGAACAGCTCAATATCAGAAAAACAAAGAACCCAATCAAAAAATGGGCAGAAGACCTAAACAGACCTTTCTCTAAAGAAGAAGTGCAGATGGCCAATAAACACACGAAAAGATGGTCAACGTCACATTATTAGAGAAAGGCAAATCAAAACTGCAATGAGATATCACCTCATACCAATTTGAATGTCCATCATCAACAAATCTATAAACTAGGTATATAAATGCTGGACAGGATGTTCTTGAGAAAAAGGAATCTTCCTGCACTTTTGGTAGGAATGTAAATCGATACAGCCACTGTAGAGAACAGTATGGAGATTCCTTAAAAAACTAGGAATAAAGCTACCATATGACCTAGCATTCCTATTACTAGGCACACACCCTGAGAAAACCACAATTCCAGTGTTCATTGTAGCACTGTTTACAGTGGCCTGCACATGGAAGCAACCTAGATGTCCATCAACAGATGAATGGATAGAGAAGATATGGTATTTGCTGGGCCGTGCTTAGTCACTCAGTTGTGTCTGACTTTGTGACCCCATGGACTGTAGCCCACCAGGCTCCTCTGTCCATGGGATTTCTCCAGACAAGAATACTGGAGTGGGTAGCATATCCCTTCTCCAGGGACTCTTCCTGACCCAGGAATCGAACCAGGATCTCCTGCACTGCAGGTGGATTCTTTACCAGCTGAGCTATTAGGGAAGCCCATAGTACATATATACAATGAAATAACACTCAGCCATAAAAAAGAACAAATTTGAGTCAGTTCTAGTGAGGTGGGTGAACCTAGAGCCTGTTATAGAGTGAAGTAAGTCAGAAAGAGAAAAACAAATACTGTATATTAACGCATATATTTGGAATCTATTAATAGAAAAATAGTACTGATGAACCTATCTGCAGGGAATGAATGGAGATGCACATGTAGAGAACAAACTTGTGGACACAGAAGGGGAAGAATATGGAGGACAAATTGAGAAATTAGCATTTATGTATATACTTTTATCATGTGTAAAATAGATAGCTAGTGGGAAGCTGCTGTATAACACAGGGAGCCTGGCTTGGCCCTCTGTAACAGTGGCTGACTTTATTTTTTGGGGCTCCAAAATCACTACAGATGGTGACTGCAGCTATGAAATTAAAAGACGCTTATTCCTTGGAAGGAAAGTTATGACCAACCTAGACAGCATATTAAAAAGCTGAGACACTACTTTGTCCACAAAGGTCTATCTAGTCAAAGCTATGGTTTTTCCAATGGTCATGTATGGATATGAGAGTTGGACTATAAAGAAAGCTGAGTGCCAAAGAATTGATGCTTTTGAACTGTGGTGTTGGAGAAGACTCTTGAGAGTCCCTTGGACTGCATGCAAGGAGATCCAACCAGTCCATCCTAAAGGAGATCAGTCCTGGGTGTTCATTGGAAGGACTGATGTTGAAGCTCCAAAATTTTGGCCACCTGATGTGAAGAGCTGACTCATTTGAAAAGACCCTGATGCTGGGAAAGATTGAGGGCAGGAGGAGAAGGGGATGACAGAGGATGAGATGGTTAGATGGCATCACGACTCAATGGACATGAGTTGGGTGAACTTTGGGAGTTGGTGATCTACAGGGAGGCGTGGTGTGCTGTGGTTCATGGGGTCGCAAAGAGTCAGATACGACTGAGTGACTGAACTGAACAACCTAGAGGAGTGCGATGGGAAAGAAGAGGAAGGCTCTAGAAGGAGGGGATATATGGATATCATTATATATGTATAATGATGGCTGATTTGAATTGTAAGGTAAAAACCAATTCAACATTGTAAAGCAAGTATCCTCCAATTAAAAAACATACACTTATTGGAATCCCTGGTGGCCCACTATGCAGTGGATAGGAATCCGCCTGCAGCAATCCCTCCCTCTTCCTGGAAGATTCCACGTGCCAAGGGGCAGCTAAGCCCATATGTCAGTTACAGAGCCTGAGCTCTAGAGGCTGTGCACCCACAACTACTGAGCCTGTGTGCCTAGAGCCAGTGCATCACAAAAAGAGAAGCCACTGCAGTGAGAAGCCCATGCATTGCCACAAAGAGTAGCCCCTGTTCTAGTAGCCCCTGCTTGCTGCAATGGAAGAAAGCCTGCGCAAAGCAACAAAGACCTCACACAGCCAAAAATACATAAATAAATAAAAATGAACTTAAAAAAAATAATGTCTATGTGCCCACAACATTGTAAATCAACTGTACTTCAATGAAAAAAAAAAGAAAACAAATCTATGTGCCTAGACACTATGCTAGACTGTTTATGTACATTCTGTCATATTTTATGACAACCCTATAAAAAAAGTACTATCTTCACCATATTAACAAATTGGTGAAAACCATATGATCTCAATAGATGCAGAAAAAGCCTTTGACAAAATTCAGCACCCATTTATGATTAAAACTCTTCAAAAAATGCACAGAGAAGGAACCTACCTCAACATAGTAAAGACCAAATATGATAAGCCTATGGCAAACATTCTCAGTGGTGAAAAGTTGAAAGCATTCTCCCTAAGGTCAGGAACAAGACAAGGGTGTCCACTTTCTCCACTACTATTCAACATAAGTTCTGGAAGTCCTAGCTACAGCAGTCAGAGAAGAAAAAAAATAAAAGGAATCTAGATTGGAAAAGAAGTAAAGCTCTCACTGTTTGCAGATGACATGATACTGTACATAGAAAACCCTAAAGATAGTATCAGAAAATTACTAGAGCTAATCAGTGAAATATAGCAAAGTTGCAGGATACAAAATCAATACACAGAAATCACTTGCATTTCTGTATACTATCAATGAAAAATCAGAAATAGAAATTAAGGAATCAATCCCCTTCACCTTTGCAACAAAAAAAATTAAATATGTAGGCATAAACTTACCTAAGGAGACAAAAGAACTGTACACAAAATTATAAGATACTAATGTAAGAAATCAAAGACAACATAAACAGAAGGAGAGAGATATTCTGTGTTCCTGGGTAAGAAGAATGGATATTGTGAAAATGTCTATACTACCAAATGCAATCTACAGATTCAATGCAATCCCTATCAAATTACCAATGGCATTTTTCACAGAACTAGAACAAAACATTTCACAATTCATATGGAAACACAAAAGATCCCGAATAACCAAAGCAGTCTTGAGAAAGAAGAGTGGAGCTGGAAGAATCAACCTTCCTGACTTCAGATTATACTACAAAGCCACAATCATCAAGACATTCTGGTACTGGCACAAAAGCAGAAATATAGACCAATAAAACAAGATAGAAAGCCCAGAAATAAACCCATGCACCTATGGGTACCTTATTTTTGACAAAGGAGGCAAGAATATACAATGGGGCAAAGACAGCCTTTTCAAAAAATGGTGCGGGAAAAACTGGACAGCTACATGTAAAAGAATGAAATTAGGACACTTCTTAACAGCAAAACACAAAGATAAAATCAAAATGAGTTAAACGCCTAAATGTAAGACCAGAAACAATAAAACTCTTAGAGGAAAACATAGGCAGAACACTTGATGACGTAAATCAAAGCAAGATCCTCTGTGACCCACCTCCTAGAGTAATGGAAATAAAAACAAAAGTAAACAAGTGGAACCTGATTAAACTTAGAAGCTTTTGCACAGCAAAGGAAACTATAAGCAAGGTGAAAAGACAACCCTCAGAATGGGAATAGCAAGAGAAGATAATAGCAAATGAAACAACTGACAGAGGATTAATTTCCAAAATATACAAGTAGCTCATACAACTCAATACTAGAAAAACAAACAACCCAATCAAAAAGTGGGAAAAAGACCTAAACAGACATTTCTCCAAGAAGACATACAGATGGCTAACAAACACATGAAAAGATGTTCAACATTGATCATTATTAGAGAAATGCAAATCAAAACTAAAATGAGATATCGTGTCACACTGGTCAGAATAGCCATCATCAAAAAGTCTACAAACAAATGCTGAGGGGGTGTGGAGAAAAGGGAACACTCTTGCACTGTTGGTGGGAATGTAAATTGATAAGCCACTATGGAAGACAGTATGGAGATTCCTTAAAAAACAAGGAATAAAACCACCATATGACCCAGCAATCCCACTCCTAGGCATATACCCTGTTCAGTTCAGTTCAGTCACTCAGTTGTGTCCGTCTCTTTGCGACCCCATGAACTGCAGCATGCCAGGCCTCCCTGTCCATCACCAACTCCTGGAGTTTACTCAAACTCATGTCCATTGAGTCGGTGACGCTATCCAACCATCTCATCCTCTGTCATCTCCTTCTCCTCCTGCCCTCAATCTTTCCCAGCATCAGAGTCTTTTCTAGTGAGTCAGTTCTTCGCATTGGGTGGCCAAAGTATTAGAGTTTCAGCTTCAGCATCACTCCTTCCAATGAATATTCAGGGCTGATTTCCTTTAGGATGGACTGGTTGGATCTCCTTGCAGTCCAAGGAACTCTCAAGAGCCTTCTCCAATGCCACAGTTCAATAGCATCAATTCTTCAGTGCTCAGCTTTCTTATATAGTCCAACTCTCACATCCATACATGACTACTGGAAAAATCATAGCCTTGACTAGACGGACGTTTGTTGGCAAGGAAATGTCTGCTTTTTAATATGCTGTCTAGGTTGGTCATAACTTTCCTTCCAAGGAGTAAGTGTCTTTTAATTTCATGGCGGCAATCACCATTTGCAGTGATTTTGGAGCCCCCAAAAATGAGGTCTGCCACTGTTTTCACTGTTTCCCCATCTATTTGCCATGAAGTGATGGGACCGGATGCCATGATCTTCGTTTTCTGAATGTTGAGCTTTAAGCCAACTTTTCCACTCTCCTCTTTCACTCTCATCAAGAGGCTGTTTAGTTCTTCTTTGCTTTCTGCCATAAGGATGGTGTCATCTGCATATCTGAGGTTATTGATGTTTCTCCTGGCAATCTTGATTCCACCTTGTGCTTCCTCCAGCCCAGCATGTCTCATAATGTACTCTGCAGAGAAGTTAAATAAGCAGAGTGACAACATACACCCTTGATGTATTCCTTTTCCTATTTGGAACCAGTCTGTTGTTCCATGTCCAGTTTGAACTGTTGCTTCCTGACCTGCATACAGGTTTGTCAAGAGGCAGGTCAGGTGGTCTGGTATTCCCATCTCTTTCAGAATTTTCCACAGTTTATTGTGATCCACACAGTCAAAGGCTTTGGCATAGTCAATAAAGCAGAAATAGATGCTTTTCTGGAACTCTTTTGCTTTTTTGATGATCCAGTGGATATTGGCAATTTGATATCTGGTTCTTCTGCCTTTTCTAAAACCAGCTTGAATATCTGGAAGTTCACGGTTCATGTATTGTTGAAGTCTGGCTTGGAGAATTTTGAGCATTACTTTACTAGCATATATCCTGAGGAAACCAAAATTGAAAAAGACATATGTATCCCATTGTTCATTTTCTGCACTATTTATAATAGCTAGAACATGGAAGCAACCTAGATATCCATCAACAGATAAATGGATAAAGAAGTTGTGGTACATATATACAATGGAATATTACTCAACCATAGAAAGGAATGCATTTGAGTCAGTTCTAATGAGGTAGATGAACCTAGAACCTATTATATAGAGTGAGGTAAGTCAGAAAAAGAAAGATAAATATCGTATTCTAACACATATATATGGAATCTAGAAAAATGGTACTGAAGAATTTATTTACAGGGCAACAATGGAGAAACAGATACAGAGAATAGACTTAAGGACATGGGGAGAGGGGAAGAGAGGGTGAGATGTATGGAAAGAGTAACATGGAAACTTTACATTAGCATATGTAAAATAGCCAACGGCAATTTGCTGTATGTCTCAGGAAACTCAAACAGGGGCTCTGTATCAACTTAGAGGGGTGGGGTGGGGAGGGAGATGGGAGGGAGGTTCAAAAGGGCGGGGATATATGTATTCCTATGGCTGATTCATGTTGAGGTTTGACAGAAAACAACAAAATTCTGTAAAGCAATTAGCCTTCAATAAAAAATAAATAAAAAAAGAAGGTAGTATCTTATACCAATAGGTAAGTAACTAAACAAGGAACTGAACCCAGGTAAGCCTAAACTCTCTTTATACCAGTTGCCTGGGAGGAGAGAGTTTCTATGAAGAAGTCAACAGAGGAAAAGAAGTATAATTACTATACAAAGGTGTATTTGAAGCTTAGAAGGTAGTTTGTAATTATCAAGAGTAATCTCAGTGAGCTTGCATAAGAAAAAGCTATATTAGTGAACACTTTTCATTATATTTTAGTATGATGTTATTTATGTTAACTTTGTCATAATTTGTTATATTAAAAATCATTATCAGGTGAAGTTTTTTAATGATTATAGAGATTTTATACCACATTGCATAATTCTGAACTTTAAACTGATACTAAATTTTTTTGAATTTAGGTTCATACTTTAGAAACAAAAGATCTTTTGCAGAAAACACACATGCATCAAATGTTATGCTTGGTACAAGCTCATCCTCTGCACGAGATAGTAATTATCCTCAAATACTAAAATCTCCATTATGTGCTGGAAATCCCCAGAGATCAGGTTATAAAAGTTGGACACCACAAATGGGATATTCAGGTAAAGTAAGTGGAATATTGACTTAATTGATCTTTGAAACTTTTAAAGTTTTATAAATTATATATTAGGGTAATTAAGGTAATATGAAATTATTTGAAGCTAATATGGAAGACAATAATAACTATGTCAATTTAGCCATATCTACAATTTGATGCTAGATTAATAACACTACATAGTTTGTGATATTGTTTGCTTAAAAATGCAGGTCTAAGTTTTCATCATTCTGACAAAAAAAGATACTAGAAAGAGAAAGCCCTTCCTTTTATACATATTTGCTTAAATCTAAAGTTGGTCCTGTAATACTATTGAGTGTTTTTTAATATTTAAATTTTAGTATTTATCTAGATTTAGATTTTCTTGAGGGGAAAATGGGTGAAGTAGGTCTATATGTGTAAGCATCATTTAGTTAAAGGTATATGGCTATATAATACAGGGAGCCCAACCCTGAGCTCTGTGACAACCTAAAGGGGTGGGATAGGGGGTTGGATGGGAGGGAGACTCAAGAGAAAGGGATATACGTATACTTATGGCCAATTTTAGTTGTTGTATGGCAGAAAGCAACACAACATTGATTAAAATTAAAAAATAAAAATTAAAAATTAAAAACAAAATTTAAAAAGGTATATGAATGTATAGATTTATAAAATAATGACAAATTATTTTTCTAAGTGATTTTACTAATGTGTACTCTTACTGGCAATGTATGAGAGTTCTTGTTGATCTATATCCTACCCAGCATGTGGTACTGTCAGACTCCTTAACATTTAACAGTCAAGCAGTTGTAAAATTCCCTGATAGCTCAGTTGGTAAAGAATCCACCTGTAATGCAGGAGACCCTGGTTCGATTCCTGAGTCGGGAAGATCCCCTGGAAAAGGGATAGGCTGCCCACTCCAGTATTCTTGGGCTTTCCTGGTGGCTCAGCTGGTAAAGAATCTGCCTGCAATGTGGGAGACCTGGGTTTGATCCCCTAGGTTGAGAAGACCCCCTGGAGAAGGGAAAGGCTACCCACTCCAGTATTCTGGCCTGGAGAATTCCATGAACTGTATGTTCAGTGGGGGTCACAAAGAGTCAGATACGACTGAGCAGCTTTCACTTTCACCTAAGTGTAGTCTGAATTAGCATTTTCCTGGTTATAAATGAGGTTGATTATTTTTCTTAAAATGTGTATCTTCTTTGCTGGACTATAAACTCTATGAAGACAGAGACTGTAGCAGTTAAAATCCAATCTGAAGTAAAACTATACAATGATTTAAACAGGAAAGATTTAATATAAAGAATTATTAAACTGTGATGGAAAAATAACTATAGGATATAAGAAAACTCTGTGAGGTATCCTAGGGCTGAGGGGGCTCCTAAGAGATCACACTTGGAAGTGGCCCTCGTCTAGGTCCCATTTCCAAGGTTGGAGTGCAGGTCTCTTTGCAGAATGTGAATACTGAATGGCAGTTTCAGTAGTGCCTGCAGATTTGCCAGGTCAGAGCTGGTCTGCTGTCCAGGGCGAACAGGAGGCAGTTGGGGTGGGTGAACTATAGCTGGTGGCTAGCTGTGTAATGAGAGTGGGCTCTGGTGTGGGTTGGAGGCTTGGAGTACACAGTCTCCCCGTTGGGAGGGTTGACATCAAGAGGACTGTGGGAGGCAGACTTGAGGAAAGAATGAAAGAGCCAAGGGAATTAGTATGGGCAGGAGGCCTGGAATGCAGGATGTGTATTCAGAGGGCTGAGGGAAGGTTGTCACTATGCCATGCTGTAGCTGTGTGATCACCAGACTACAGCACATTCTGGATGTGTAACTGGGCGCATCACCACCAGATGTCCTCATATCTACACTGCTGACCCACCATACTGTAGTGGAAACTGCAGGAGAGCCCATCATCCTGCAAGGTCCCTCCAGTGCCCTCAATTGAGAAAACTTAACATTATGCACACTTTAAGGAGAAATACTTATAGCGGTTCTGTCCATTATTGCTGAACTTATATTGAAGTGTGAATTTGAAGCTGAGCGATAATAAATTGATAGCTGCCATAACTCCTTTGGCTATAGAGCTTCTGTATATGTCATTCTACACACATCTGGATTTTTTTGACAACAACAAAATGACTTTATGTTTCTACTTAACAGGATGTATACATCTATACTTACAAGTGAGGGGGTTCTCACTCTTTTCCGAAATGAGAAAATTCATAGTCCCAACAGTCATTGCATATTAATTATCTTAAATTCAGTCATGGTCCCACAGAATATTCTGTTACTTGAAGACTAAACCTCCATTAAGTTGTGAATAAACTTTTTAAAATTGAAAAGAGAGAAAAAAATGGTTAGTTTGTACCAATAAACATGCATATAACAAAGCATAGAGATAACATCCAAAGCTACTGCTGTTTTTATTTCTGTAATTGGTCATGATGTTATAGTTGAGATATTTGGTTTTCTTCTTTCACTACCCATTTTGAATTTCCCTAACTTGGAGCAGTAAGGCTGGAATTACCCAGACCTTCATTCCTGAAGGGTCTGAGTCCTTAGTCATTCTGCCATTTTTGCTTGCCATAGTTTTCCATTCACCTTTACTATTGGAAATACGAAGATTTCCCTGGTGGCTCAGATGGTAGAGTGTCTGCCTACAATGTGGGAGACCCAGGTTTGATCCCTGGGTTGAGAAGATCCCCTGGAGAAGGAAATAGCAACCCACTGCAGTACTCTTGCCTGGAAAATCCCATGGATGGAGGAGCCTGGTAGGCTACAGTCTGGGGTCACAAAGAGTCGGACATGACTGAGCGACTTCACTTTCACTTTCAAGGGGTGCCTTAGCAAATCCCTGGGGTTCCATTCATAGTCTACTTTGCCTCCTTTGTGTATAGCAGCATAATATCCCCTTGGCAATTAGGATTGACCACACCATTCATAGATAACTCCCCTTTTTTCTTATTGTTTCAGTAGCATAAATAAGGAGCCTAAAATGGACATGTGGTGATTTCATCTTCCAATTCAGTAGAATCATTGTTAGGTTACCTGGTGGAGCCAGTAACCATATGGAGATTAAGATCTCAAAACCAACAGAGCTCAACATTACCAGAATGGGATACAAAAATTCTTTTGGTGGGTTGGAAGGCATAATAGAGAGAGTAGCCACCCCTACATTCTCACATTGATTCTTGGACCTGTGTATTCTAGTTATGAGGAATACAGCATCTATGATCCCAAATATAAACTGCATCCTGTAAGAGAGAATCCAATTTTTCAGGGTGTTGCCTCCCAATTGGCATTGAGTCTTTAGTAAGTTTTTCTGCCTTTACATTAATCAACTGTATACACAGTTGATTCAGTGGTCTGTAGCCCATTGATACATTTTTTTCTTTTGCTGTGAAGTGAGTTCCTTGATCAGATGCAATACTGTACGAAATGCCTTGATGGTGGATAAGGCATTCTGTGAGTTCATAGATGATGACACTGGCAGAGGCATTGTGGACCATTTCAAAATACAGAAAACAAATGGATTTTTAAGTGATGTTCAATTTTGATAGTAATTTAAAAAAATAAATATTTAAGCCTCAGTTCATTAAAGCAGATGATAATAATAATACCAAAAATAACAATACATTGCAGGAACTAGTAATGGTAAGGATTCAGTAAGATTGGTTTTTCTCATATACTGGTGATAGAATTAAAAGTCGGTACAATTATGAAAAGAAATTTGGCAATATACGTGACATCCTTTAAAAGTTTTCTTTTGTTCCATCCAGAAGTAATTTGACTTCTAAGGAGCCAATTTAGAAGTAATATGAGACCCAGAAAAAAGCTTTATGTACTATGATGTCCATTTTAGTATTACTTATATCAGAGAGGTAACAGTGCAAATTTTTTTTTAAGTTTAAGGGAGATGTCTTCTGAGTGAACTGAATTTCCAAGTACTGAAACTTGATATATAGTTTCCAATTAAAAAATGAAAAGATTGTATTTGATTGCAGAACCTAAACTGACTTCTGTAGATCTAATATAAACTCAATCACCAAGAATAACAAAGCCTTCATGGCAAAAAAGGTTCTGAGATTTAGACACATAGATTTTTAAATGAACTCTTAAGTCTACTACTGACTAAGATAGCATAAATGTGTAAATAATTTTGTAAGTGTTATAATAGAAGAATAGAAAAGAAAAAAGGATTGTAGATTAGAGAGGGAAAGGAGGGAAAAAAAGGTATATTGAAAGGTTTAAAGGAATAAAATATGATTTTGCTTCTTTGAAAAAAAATCTTAGATATATGTAGTTCAGTTCAGTTCAGTTCAGTCGCTCAGTCGTGTCCGACTCTTTGTGACCCCATGAATCGCAGCACACCAGGCCTCCCTGTCCATCACCAACTCCCGGAGTTCACTCAAACTCATGTCCATCGAGTCAGTGATGCCATCCAGCCATCTCATCCTCTGTCATCCCCTTCTCCTCCTGCCCCCAATCCCTCCCAGCATCAGGGTCTTTTCCAATGAGTCAGCTCTTCGCATGAGGTGGCCAAAGTACTGGAGTTTCAGCTTCAGCATCAGTCCTTCCAATGAACACCCAGGACCGATCTCCTTTAGGATGGACTGGTTGGATCTCCTTGCAGTCCAAGGGACTCTCAGGAGTCTTCTCCAACACCACAGTTCAAAAGCATCAATTCTTCGGTGCTCAGCTTTCTTCACAGTCCAACTCTCACATCCATACATGACCACAGGAAAAACCATAGCCTTGACTAGACGAACCTTTGTTGGCAAGGTAATATCTCTGCTTTTGAATATGCTATCTAGGTTGGTTGTAACTTTCCTTCCAAGAAGTAAGCGTCTTTTAATTTCATGGCTGCAGTCACCGTCTGCAGTGATTTTGGAGCCCCCCCCAAAATAAAGTCTGACACTGTTTCCACTGTTTCCCCATCTATTTCCCATGAAGTGATGGGACCAGATGCCACGATCTTAGTTTTCTGAATGTTGAGCTTTAAGCCAACTTTTTCCCTCTCCTCTTTCACTTTCATCAAGGGGCTTTTTAGTTCCTCTTCACTTTCTGCCATAAGGGTGGTGTCATCTACATATCTGAGGTGATTGATATTTCTCCTAGCAATCTTGATTCCAGCTTGTGCTTCCTCCAGTCCAGCATGTCTGATGATGTACTCTGCATAGAAGTTAAATAAGCAGGTGAGAATGTACAGCCTTGACGTACTCCTTTTCCTATTTGGAACCATGTTGTTCCATGTCCAGTTCAAACTGTTGCTTCCTGGCCTGCATACAGGTTTCTCAAGAGGCAGGTCAGGTGGTCTGGTATTCCCATCTTTCAGAATTTTCCACAGTTTATTGTGATCCACACAGTCAAAGGTGTTGGCATAGTCAATAAAGCAGAAATAGATGTTTTTCTGAAACTCTCTTGCTTTTTCGATGATCCAGCAGATGTTGGCAATTTGATCTCTGGTTCTTCTGCCTTTTCTAAAACCAGCTTGAACATCTGGAAGTTCACAGTTCATATATTGTTGAAGCCTGGCTTGGAGAATTTTGAGCATTACTTTACTGGTGTGTGAGATGAGTACAATTGTGCGGTAGTTTGAGCATTCTTTGACATTGCCTTTCTTTGGAATTGGAATGAAAACTGACCTTTTCCAGTCCTCTGGCCACTGCTGAGTTTTCCAAATTTGCTGGCTTATTGAGTGCAGCACTTTCACAGCATCATCTTTCAGGATGCCTTATAATTTCATATGCTTTATAAAGCTGTTCTGTATTACATTGAATTCTTATAACAATTTTGTTTAAAATGTTTGGTATTTAAAAAGGTTAAACTGTTCTATACATCAGTGTCTCTTTTGCTGTCTCGTATACAGGGTTATCGTTACCATCTTTCTAAATTCCATATATATGCCTTAGTATACTGTATTGGTGTTTAGAACTGATGTATAGAACAGTCTTATGGACTCTGTGGGAGAGGGAGAGGGTGGGAAGATTTGGGAGAATGGCATTGAAACATGTGAAACGTCATGTATGAAACGAGATGCCAGTCCAGGTTCAATGCACGATGCTGGATGCTTGGGGCTGGTGCACTGGGACGACCCAGAGGGATGGTGTGGGGAGGGAGGAGGGAGGAGGGTTCAGGATGGGGAACACATGTATACTAATTAAATAATTTTCTATTAAAGAAAAAAAAAAAAAAAGAGTAAATAGCTTCCAAAGGAGATTTGAGGGTCTTGCTTTCTGAGCAAAGTTTGAGTTTTACTGCACGGATATATTGGCAAATCTCTGTCTTTCTCACTAGCTGGTTTTTTTTTGTTCTTGGTGAGGTTCTATAGAAAGGAAGCTTCCGGGTCTCTGAATAAAAAATAAATAAATAAATAAATAAAAAGGTTAAACTACTTACCTGAATATTTACGGTCTGTGAGGCATAAATTTCAAAATCAGTAATACAGGTAGTGGTTAAGAGTGCCAGGTCTGGATTCAGACCACCTGTGTACACATTCTACCAGTTCCATTAGAGCTTCAGTCTCCTTAGAAGTAAATGGAGAAATTAATGATGTCTATTGATAGAGTCAAATACAAAAAAGGCCTTAATCACCTGTATAACCTCGATGATGTGGTCACTCACCTGGAGCCAGACAGCCTGGAATGGGAAGCCAAATGGGTCATAGGAGGCACTACATAAACAAAGCTAGTGGAGGTGATGAAATTCCAGCTGAGCTATTTCAAATCCTAAAAGATGATTCTGTGAAAGTGCTGCACTCAGTATGTCAACAAATTTAGCAAACTCAGCAGTAGCCACAGGACTGGAAGATGTCAGTTTTCATTCCAGTGCCAAAGAAGGGCAATGCCAGACAATGTCCAAAGTATCATACAGTTGTGCTCATTTCACATGCTAGCAAGATAATCCTCAAAATCCTTCAAGCTAGGCTTCAGCAGTGAACCAAGAACTTCCAGATGTATATGCTGGATTTAGAAAAGGCAGAGGAGCCAGAGATCAAATTGCCAATATCTGTTGGATCATAGAAAAAGGAAGGGAAATCCAGAAAAATCTACTTCTGCTTTATTGACTACACGAAAGCCTGTGACTGTGTAGATCACAACAAATTGTGGAAAATTCTTAAAGAGATGGGAATAACAGACCACATGACTTGCCTCTTGAGAAATCTGTATGTAGGTCAAGAACCAACAGTTAGAACTGGACACTGGTTCAAAATTGGGAAAGGAGTATGTCAAGGCTGAATATTGTCACCCTGTTTACTTAACTTCTATCTGAGTACATCATGTGAAATGCCAGGCTGGATGCATCACAAGCTAGAATCAAGACTGCCAGGAGAAATATCAACAGTCTTAGATATGCAGATGATACCACTCTAATGGTTGAAAGTGAAGAGGAACTAAAGAGCCTCTAGATGAGTGTGAAAGAGGAGAGTGATAAAAGCTGGCTTAAGACTCAACATTTAAAAAACTAAGATCATAGCATTCAGTCCCATCACTTCATGGCAAATAGATGGGGAAAAAGTGGAAACAGTGACAAACTTTATTTTCTTGAGCTCCAAAATTGCTGTGGATGGTGACTGCAGCCACAAAATTAAAAGACCTTTGCTCCTTGGAAGAAAAGCTATGACAAACCTGGACAACAAATTAGAAAGCAGAGACATTACTTTGCCAACAAAAGTCCATACAGTCAGAGCTGTGGTTTTTCCAGTAGTCATATACAGATTTGAGAATTAGACCATAAGGAAGGGTGAGTGCCAAAGAACTGATGCTTTGAAATTGTGCTGGAGGACTCTTGAGAGTCCCTTGGACTGCAAGGAGATCCAGTCCAACCTAAAGGAAATCAACCCTGAGTATTAACTGGAAGTACTGATAATGAAGCTGAAGCTCTAGTACTTTGGCCTCCTGATGTGAAGAACCCAACTCACTGGAAAAGATTGATGCTGGGAAAGATTGAGGGCAAGAGGAGAAGGGAGCAACAGAGCATGAGATGGTTGAATGGCATCACTGACTCAATGGACATGAGTTTGAGGAAACTCTAGGAGTTAGTGAAGGATAGGGAAGTCTGGTGTGCTATAGTTCATGGGGTTGCAAGGAGTTGGAGATGACTTAGTGAATGAACAGCAACAATTGATAGAATCATGGTGACAAAGTTAATTCAAGTAAAGAACTTTGAACATTCTTGGCACATTAATAAAATATCCAACCTTATACAGATATCTAGTTTCTACAGTTTGTAGCTATATGATTTATACTATATAAGATGCATTTGTGTATATTATGCCATTTGATCCTTTCAGCTACCGTATTTTGTGATTTTTGATTACTTATTATGAAATAATTTGCTCAAATTCAGATAGCTTTTAAATGACAAAATAAGATAAATAATGTTTTCTTATCCCAAATTTAGTGTTTCTTTATGATTTCATTCCAGTAAAATGCAAAATAAGACAATATGTGATTTATTATTTCTAAATGTGAAGTTAAGTTTTGGCAAAATAGAGAATTAACATTTTTATTTGGTCTGGATATGGAAAGATTTTATTTTGATGAGGAAAATAAGATTTTTTCTTGGATATTAAAACTCTGCCATTGATTTGGTGCTTTGAGATCTTATGAGAAAGAACTACAAATTATTATGTTTATATGTTTTCTTTCAACAATTTTGACAGCTACATCCTCATCTGCAGTTTCTGCACACTCTCCTTCAGTTATTGTAGCTGTTGTAGAAGGGAGAGGACTTGCCAGAGGTGAAATAGGAATGGCAAGTATTGATTTAAAAAGCCCACAAATTGTATTATCTCAATTTGCGGACAATACAACATATGCAAAGGTAAGTATTTATACTCCTAGAAAATGGTTCATCTAGAGGGTACTTTGAAGATTTTCAAGTCAGTGCGTCCCTAATTAGTTTACTTTTTGTTAGAATAATGGTTATTCATTATTGCACCAATCTAGGTTACTATGAATTAAAAGAAACATTTTTTACATCTGATTTTAATTTTTAAATATTATTTTGTTCTGAAATAACATGTTTTGCTGTTATTTGAATATTCCAAATTACTATTAATGTTTCTAAAATTAATATCTTCTAATAATTCCTGGACTTAGTCCAAAAATAACATGTGTCATAATGCTATCTCCAAAGGGTTGTTTCCACAGAAATGTATTTTAATTTTATTTTCTAGAAATAAGGGAGACTAGTGTTTTAGATCAGTAATAATTTAGTCCCTCAACTCCTTGCCTTCACTTCCTATCATTCATCATTAATTTGAGCCACTGGTCTGTTGTAATCTCTATATTCTAAAAAGTTATTTGACTCAAATTCTGTTATGAAAAAATATTAAATACTATGTTATTTTTAATGTTTTATTATTCCTTATTTCTTTCTCGCATTCCCTTTTTTGGTTCCCTAATATGTAGATTTCCTCTCTCTACCTAATAATTAACTTTTTAGTATGCTTAACAACCTAAATGATATTAGTACTATGTATCTGGGTATTTCACATTTCTTTGCAATTTAAAAATGATAGGATAAAAGTTTTTTTTTTTTTAACTGGAATGTTTGACATATTAAGAATTTTTGTGTCTAGGATAGTTCTAATTTACCTGACACTGTGAAAAACATCAGTCATAAAACAGATGTTTCTCATCTGTGTTTCTGTACTTTTCAGCTTCTAAGCTGTACCAATGTGGCCATACTGATTGAGTCACCATAGTTAGCTATTGAATGTTTATGTTTTTCATGGAGATGAATAAAATACCGAGTAGATGATTTTACTAAAAACATTGTTTTTAAGGAATGCCTACTCGATAAGTTCAAATTATTTGGGGGCTTACAGCTGATACAAACTATTGTAAGTAAAATACAGCCTATGTTTATGATAATATATTTATAATTTTATAGAATGTATGTTTAACATAGCACCATTAGAAATATGTTTAACTGAAATATAATTAGGACAGTTGTGATTTTGTATATCTCTGAATTAATTATAAGCATTTATCTCTCAGAAAAATATGAAACATTTTTGGTTTTAGAGACTCCTAAGCCTACATTTAAGAGATTATTTATTCAAACAATTTTAGGTGATCACTAAACTTAAAATTTTATCACCTTTGGAAATAATAATGTCAAATACTGCTTGTGTTGTGGGAAATTCAACCAAGTTGTTTACTCTTATCACAGAAAATTTCAAGGTAAGTGATTTTTAAATTCTCAATAGTAACATTCAAGATCTTCATATTTTTAAAAGTCCATTTTAAAATATATTAAAGAACAATAATTTGACTAACTTTATATTTACCATAATGTACTCACTAAGTACAAGTCCTAAGCTAAGGGACTACTAATACATATAATTAGTAGTGGGAAAGATTGAAGGCAGAAGAAGGGGACAACAGAGGATAAGATGGTTGGATGGCATCACTGACTCGATGGACATGAGTTTGAGCAAGCTCCGGGAGTTGGTGATGGACAGGGAAGCCTGGCATGCTGCAGTCAATGGGGTCATAAGGAATCAGACACAACTGTGCAACTGAACTGAATACATATAATAAAGATGATGAATTCACTTATTTAATTTGGTACTCTTGATATACTTTGAAAAAAGAAAAATGTTTTAGGTAATAAGGGGTTTTTCCAGAGTATACAGGAGGCAAAAAAGTAACTTCTTCCTTCCAGTGTCCATATATGAATTCAAGAGAAGGACCCTGAACTGTTCTTGTTTTGTTCATGCTCCCACATGTTATATTAATCTCTGTTTCTGGGGGTAGAAGCACTATGATTGATTAATCCCTGGTCATTGACTTTTTGCTGTGGGGCACAGAGTACTGTAATTGACAGTCCTAAATGGACAGAGCAACATAGAATGTGGGATAGATAAATCCTCTGAAGGTGAAAACAACATATATCTACGACCCTTGAGATGTAAGGCGATATAGCCTAGTGCTTAAGGACAGATGAGCCAGACTGCTGTGGTTTCAAATCCTGATTCTAAATGACTGTGTGCAAGTTAAGTTACTCAACCTTTTTCAGTTCAGTTCAGTTCAGTCCCTCAGTCGTGTCCAACTCTTTGTGACTCCATGAACCGCAGCATGCCAGGCCTCCCTCTCCATCACCAACTCCCAGAGTTCACCCAAACCCATGTCCATTGAGTTGGTGATGCCATCCAACCTCTTTAAACTTCAGTTTTTATTTGTCAGTAAAATAGGGACAATAATAGTATCTACCTCCTAGAGAGCTGGTATTTTATATCGGGTAATCAGAAATGGTCTCATTGGTGAGGTTTCATTTGGGCAAAGTCTTGAAAGGAGTGAGAGTGAGAGAGCCATAAAAGTACTGCATGCATGCTTAGTCTTGTCCAACTCTTTGAGATCCTGTTGACTGTTTGCCTGCCAGGCCCCTCTGTCTATGGGATTTCCCAGGCAAGAATACTGGTGTGTGTTGCCAATTTCTTCTCCAGGGTATCTTCCTGAACCAGGGGTTGAACAGGTGTCTCCTGCATGTCCTGCATTGGCAGGCAGATTCTTTACCACTGAACCACCTGGGAAGTCCTATAGAAATACTGAGTTGGCCAAAATGTTTGGTCAGGTTTTTCCATAACATGAAAAATCCCAACGAACTTTTTGGCCGCCTCAATATTTTGTATGAAAGAATCATAAGCAGAGGGGAAAAAAAAAACAATGTTATTATTGTTGTTAACATTATTATCACACTTACCATAAAAAGACCTCAATTAAATAAGCAGTATGAAATGGAAGAAACATGGACTTCGTAGTCAAAGAAATCTAAATTCAAGTCTGAGCTCTGGCATATGTCAATTCTTTGATATTAAAAAAGTTACTTGGCTTCTCAGAATTTGACTTAGAGGAAAATTGTAGATAAGTATGACTTATGTCATAGAGTTATACTGGGAAGATTAAATGAGATAACTGTTCAGTCTTGAGACCTATCAAATTCCATACCTGCTTGTGACTTTATTTTTTCAGTCTTACAACTCTTTCGGAGTCCATTGCTAATATATTGCCTTTTTTACCTAATACTTTTATTAAAAATAAGCAGACCTTCTATTTTGTGATTGCATGCTTTTTAAAATTTTGCTCTTTTTAAAAAAGTTCCATTATCTCCTTTTCTTTATTCTGTAAATTAAATTCACCTCATGTAGATAATATTTCATAGATTTGATATCTGGAATTGGTATTTTTTGCTTTCCCAACTAGTATATTATAATATTTACCCTCTCTCAATTATGATAATATATTGAAAGTGAAAGTCACTCAGTCGTGTCTGACTTTTTGTGACCCAATGGATTATACAGTCCATGGAATTCTCCAGGCCAGGATACTGGAATGGGTAGCCTTTCCCTTCTCCAGGGGATTTTCCCAGCCCAGGGATCGAACTCAGGTCTCCTGCATTGCGGGCGGATTCTTTACCAGCTGAGCCACCAGGGAAGCCCAATATGATGCTGAATGCAAAACCTTTGTTGTTGCTGTAGAATAAAGTTAGTAGGAGTCAGAGACTCATTTTTTTTATTATTGTACTTAAATTTCATGCGAATATAGATTAATAAGAGCTACAGACTACTCAAATTCACTTAGCAAATAACTAGAAAAACTTATTTAACTCTAGAAAATAATAAATAATGAAAAATAAGCTTTGCACAATATTTTAAGCCACCTACCCATGTATGAGCATGTGTTTAAGAAAGCAGTTTTGGGCAAGTGCATGAAACTTAAAATTTATCTTGAAATTAAAAATTCTTTTCAGAATGTTAATTTCACTACTATCCAAAGGAAATACTTCAATGAAACAAAAGGACTAGAATACATTGAACAGTTATGCATAGCAGAATTCAACACTGTCCTAATGGAGGTTCAGTCCAAGTAAGTTAAGATTTGGGGCAAGTAGTAAGTCCCTAGTGTGTATTCCAGGAGGGAAAGGTCTTTTGTCTATTTTGTTCTTTGCTATATCCCTACCACCGAGAAAAATGCTGAGAAAGTTTCATAAAACACATTCAGTAATTACTGAGTAGTAAAGTAATTAACTGAAATTTATACACAGGGCATATCTTGCTGACTTAATTTATATAGAATTTCTCCAAATTAGTCATAATCTATTGCCCTAATCATTGCTGCTCACTTTAACTTTGAAATGAAAAGCTTAAGTGGCCAGAGCTACTAGAAGTGTGAGGGCACAGAAGTGAAACACAGGTAAAGCTGTGTTCCTGTTACCTCACTCCTTTACCCCTTCGAAATGAGACAGGAAATGATACTTTTGGAATGGATATTTTTTAGAACTTGCTGAACAGATACTTTCTTTGAGCCAGGGAGGACTATTTGTTCACTAAGTTAATCATGACGATCTTTTCTCACCAAGATCCTATACATTATAGGATGTATATAGGAATGAGGTACATTCCTATACATTATGATCTCCTGACTGTACCTTTTAAACCCTCAGACTGTCTCAATATTATTTGAATACGTACTTAGAATGGTACCATTGAGTGTTGAATTCTAACGTGACTTACTGGGAATCCATTTTTTATTCTTTTAACTTTATTCTTTAAACTTATTCTTTAAGTCTCAGACTTCAGAGAATTGTCTGTTTTTATCAACTTTTATGCTTTAGAGGTAATTTAACTAGTCATCCAAAATGAGGAACACTTGGAGTGCTTTTTCCCTTTGAATTTAAGCAATGTTATGCAAATATTTATAATTTTGTTATAAAAGTAAAATAAATGTTTTCCTTTATAGCAATACTTTTATTACAGAGATTTATAGTGGTGTATCATTGGTTACCTTACAGATATTACTGCCTTGCAGCTGTTGCAGCTTTATTAAAATATGTTGAATTTATTCAAAATTCAGTTTACGCACCAAAATCGCTAAAGATTTGTTTCCAGGGTAGTGAACAGACAGCCATGATAGATTCAT
This sequence comes from Bos indicus, assembly GCF_029378745.1. Taxonomy (NCBI): domain Eukaryota; kingdom Metazoa; phylum Chordata; class Mammalia; order Artiodactyla; family Bovidae; genus Bos; species Bos indicus. Next base: position 69,298,096 of record NC_091762.1, on the reverse strand, counting down.
CATCAGCCCAAAACCTTGAATTACTAATTAATAATCAAGACTCTAGGTAAGATTATCCATTTTTTATTAGGAAATATATCAGTATATTTTATTATCATATTTTTCTATGAATAGTTACTTTATATTTTTTAAAGTTGTTCAGTGGAGAAATATTGAAAATAAACATTTTTAATATTTATACCATTGTTGCTGAACTGCTCAAATGTTTTCACCAAAATCAAGTTTTAAAAAGATATTTTTACTAAATAAGAAAAAAAAAATCTGACAGCCATTTCAAAATTAAGCAGAAGACTTGAACAGACGTTTCTCCAAAGAAGATATACAGAGGTACAATAAGCAAGAGCTCAACATCACTATTTGTTAGGGAAATACATATCAAAAATAGTTATCACTTCCCACTGTTAGTATAGTTATTATTAAATAAATAGGAAGATAAGAATTGGTAAGGATGAAGAAATTAGAATCCTAATCCATTTATGGTAGGGATATAAAATGGTGGAGGCACTTTGAGAAACCATGTGGTGGTTCCTCAAAAAGCTAAATTTGGCATTACCATACAATCCAGAAATTCTGCTTCTTGGTATATACCCAGAAGAACTGAGAGTGGAGATTCAAACAGATACTTGCACACAAGTATTCATAGCAGCATGATTCACAGTAGCCAAAATGTGGAAACAAACCAAATGTCCATCAACCAGTGACTAATAAAGTGTATACAAATAAGATGTATACATATAATGGAATATCATTCAGCTTTAAAAAGGAATGAAATTCTGCCACAAGATGTGTGAACCTTGAAGACATTGTGTTAAGTGAAATACGCTGGACACAAAAGGTGAAGTACCTAGAATAGGCAAATTTATGGCAACAGAAAGTAGACAGGTTATCAGGGGCTGGGGGAACTGGGGAATGGGAGAGTTATTGTTTAATGGATTCAGAGTTTATGTTTGGGATGATGAGAAAGCTCTGGAAACGAATGGTAGTAATGGTTGCACATTATTGCAAGTATACCTAATGGCACTGAATAGTGAGCGTAATATGGTTAAAATGGTAAAATTTGTGTTTTGTATGTTTTACCATAATAAAAAAGAAGTTATTGTGTGCAGAATACTACAATGCTGAAATAACCAGTTTTAAAAGCATTAAATACAGGAAATTCAAGGGACTACATAATCATTTGAGAAGATGAAGTAGTTGAAAATGATAAAAATGGTCTTTGTGTATGACTAGATTGCTGGTTTTATTGGTTTATTATTAGCTTCAGTTAGATGAATATTGATGGTAAACATGAATGAAAGGGAGAATGGGAGATTGCTCATGTGTTTGTGCATATGTGTGTGTTGTCCATGTACATACACACTGTAAACATGAGGTTTTATAAGATTTCATAATGGTTGAATAAACTAGAATCAAAATGTCATTAGAAGATAATGTAATCAACCTGTGGTGGTGTTTATAGTAGGGATAAACTATATGGTTTAATATGGGTTCAATTTGGTACAAAGAATTAGTGAGTCATGGTTTATCTCCTTAAGGAATTATAGTCCGGAGGAGGAGACTATAGTATCATAGATCATTAACATGTACTAAGTACATCAGGCCCTCTGTAACCGAGGGACCCACTGTTGGTTGAATTCACAGATATGGAACTTGTGAATATGGAGGGCCCACTGTAGTAGGCCATTTTATATAAAGGACTTAAGTATCCATGGATTCTGGTATCCGTTAGAGGTCTTAGAGTCAATTACCTATAGAAAGGGTCGACTGTATGGTGATGAAAATTTGCATAAAAAATGATGGGCTCGTAGCAGAGAGAGAAAGTTAATTTGGCTTAGTTAAGGAGTAAAAGAATTATTATAGAAATGGTTTTCTAGAGGGGATAATACCTTGACTTTTTTTTTTTTAGCCCAGACATGAGTTTTGAAATATAAATAGAAGTTTTCCAGATTAAAGAGTAAAACAAGTAGTAAGACAGTGAATAAAAAGGTTTTGAAAGCATGATTTTCAATATAGTAATATGTGCAAGGAAACTTAAGCTATTTAGTTTGGTAAAATGCAGGTTGGGAGTAAGTAAGCTTGGAGTAAAATCTCAGCTTTTAGTAATTAATATATCGATAACCTCAGATATCAATAAATACAAATTTTAGTATTAAGAGTATTGAATAGAATAAAGAATGCTTTAGACAATTGAAGCCTTAAGGTGCTTGTGCCAGTTTCAGAGCTTCAGTGTAAATATTTCTGTCGCTTTGTGCGTTCTTATCTTGGCTTTACTTTCCACTATATGAAATCTCCAGACATATCTAATTTTGTTTATTATTTACTTCAGTCATCAAGAACAGTTTAGATCTATCTAGGTACTGTTGGTACTACTTTTAGTAAAGTAGGAATACTACTGTATATACTACTTTTTGTCATCCATCAGTGTAGTGACCTCTGCACCTTTGCAGTTCCACTGGATAATGGTGATCTAAAATTATAACCTTTTAAAGGAGAATGTAATTAATAGTAGTTATTCCTTTCTAGCTTAGTGAATAAGTAATATTTTTTCTGTTGCCTGGGAAAAGATAAAATAATATCTGGATAAACTACTCTGTTGTTGACTTTCTAAGTTAAAATAACATAGGGTAATATAGACAGTCAATAACTAAGGCTGGTAATTATTACAAAGGGTTTTATACTCAGTTTTACTTTGTCACATTTCATAGTTAATCATTGTTTGACCATTGTCATCATCAAACATTGCTTGAGTTTCTGCCATATATTAAATGATAAGATATTTGACCTTTAAGAGTTCATATTGTAGTTGAGAGGAGAAATTGAGGTCTTTTCCCTGACTTAAACCAAAGAAAATTAGGTTGAAAGATGAGCATGCTACCTACTAAACTATCTGGATAGCTCTAATGCTTCTATGGACTTGTCACTTGTTCAGTATAGTTTCCATCATTGATTTCTATAGCAAATGGCAGGTTTAGGTGTGCTCCCTACTTTTGTTCCTGCAAAAGACAAGTTCTCAAAATTGTACCTGTGACTTACCTATGATAACCTCCTGATTCCCAGCCAGGGCTTGATTTGAGTAATTTCTTAAAAATATGTTTAAATTGATATACTAAAAATTTGATAGTCTGATAACTTAAATCATTTTTATTTCCTTTCTTCTCTTAACACAAATTCAGTATGTCAGTAAATCCTCTTGATTCAGCCTTTAGAGTACGTTCATATTCTGGGTCTTATCATTTCCAAGTCTACAAACTTAACACCATACTTTTACTGCTCAGTTGCTGAGTTGTGTCTGACTCTTTGTCACCCTTTGGACTGCAGCCTGCCAGGCTCCTCTGTTCACGGGATTTTTCAGACAAGAATACTGGAGTGGATTGCCCTTTCCTCCTCCAAGTTATCTTCACAACCTAGGGATTGAAGCTGCATCTCCCGTGTCTCCTGCATTGTAGTTAGATTGTTTACCTGCTGAGCCACCAGTGAAGCCCCCACAACTCTAATCCATACCTCCATCATTTTAGCCTGGACCCATGACTTCATGGGAAATAGATGGGGAAACAGTGGAAACAGTGTCAGACTATTTTTGTGGGCTCCAAAATCACTGCAGATGGTGAATGCAGCCATGAAATTAAAAGATGCTTACTCCTTGGAAGAAAAGTTATGATCAACCGAGATAGCATATTGAAAAGCAGAGACATTACTTTGCCAACAAAGGTCCATCTCGTCAAGGCTATGGCTTTTCCAGTGGTCATGTATGGATGTGAGAGTTGGACTGTGAAGAAAGCTGAGTGCCAAAGAATTGATGCTTTTGAACTGTGGTGTTGGAGAAGATTCTTGAGAGTCCCTTGGACTGCAAGGAGATCAAACCAGTCCATTCTAAAGGAGATCAGCCCTGGAATTTCTTTGGAAGGAATGATGCTATAGCTGAAACTCCAGTCCTTTGGCCACCTCATGTGAAGAGTTGACTCATTGGAAAAGACTCTGACGCTGGGAGGGATTGGGGGCAGGAGGAAAAGAGGACAGAGGATGAGATGGCTGGATGGCATCACCGACTCGATGGATGTGAGTTTGAGTGAACTCCGGGAGTTGGTGATGGACAGGGAGGCCTGGCGTGCTGTGATTCATGGAGTCACAAAGAGTCGGACATGACTGAGCGACTGAATTGAACTGAACTATATAGTATAATAGCCCCTAACTTGTCTCTCTGTCTTCTTCCTCTCCCTACAATTAGTCTGTTCTCAACCTAGTGGCCAGAAAGTGATCCTTTTAAACCAGAAATTACATCTTGAAACTTTAATGCTTAAAAGTCTTCCAGTGCTCCTGTTACCTTTAGAGTGTAATTCAGACTCTTTACCATGGCCTACAAGGACTTCTGTGTTCTGATTTCTTTCAACTTCTTTATTCATTTCCCTTAATTCTTACTTTGCAGTGCTCCACCAACCTTGATCTTTCTGGTTCTAGAGCCAGAAAGACTGGTGGTGGTTTAGTTGTTAAATCTTGTCCGACTCTTGTGGCCACATGGACTGTGGCCTGCCAGGCTCTTCTGTTCATGGGATTCTCCTGGCAAGAATATTGGAGTGGGTTGCCATTTCCTTCCCCACCAGGAAGACTGGGCTTAAATTGCTGTTCTGTTTTGCCCCTTTAAACTGGTAACTCTTTTATTATTGTTGTTCACTTATTTGGAAACCTCAGGCAGATTACTTAATTTCTTTGTGTTTCAGTTTCTTCCCTTATAAAATGTGGCTAATAATAGCATCTAGCCCATACCATTGTTATTAGAATTAAATAATATATGTACATTTCTTAGAATAAGGCCTGGCGTATACTGTGTTCAGTATGTTAGCTATTCTCACCATCATTGTCATAATTATTCCCGTTTCATCATCATCTTGGTATGGATGTCTTAATTCAACTGTCAGATATAAATACAGGTCTTTCTCAACCTAACTAAAGCAATCCTTCTTGTCATTCTCTGTACAGTCCTATTTGTTTGTAATAGTTTCTGTACCTGATATTATTTTCTTTCTTTCTCTTTTATAATTCTCTAACTTCATAAATTAGAACAGAGTGATTATGTTAAATACATGTTTTATCAGTGTAAAGTTCTCTTCCCCCTTAAGTATGTATTATTGATATCTTGTTATTATTGATAGAATGCCACGGACTAGAACATTTTATATTAGTCTGAGTATTGTAACTGGTCTATGAAAAAAAGTCATTCACTGATGCAAGAGGATGCTGTAGATCCTTGTTAATCAAAGTGTGCTTCACTGACTGACAGCATACCTGAGAGTTTATTTAAAAGGTAGATTATCAGGCCTCATCCCAGACTGAATCAGAATCCTCATTTGATTTGTATTAATATGAAAGTTTGAGAATCACTATTGTAGATTATAGGATTATTTTAAAACTACGTGGGAGAAGGCAAGGGTGGGACAATATGAGAGCATAGCATTAAAACATGTATATTACCATATGTAAAATAGATGACCAGTGAAAATTCAATGCATGAAGCAGGGTACCCAAAGCTGGTGCTCTGGGACAACCCAGAGAGGTGGTGTGGGGAGGGAGGTGGCAATGGGGTTCAGGATGGTGGGACACATGTACACCCATGACTGATTCATGTTGATGTATGGCAAAAACCACAATATTGTAAAGTAATTTAAATAAATTTTAAAAAGTTAAATTACAGTTTTATTGGTTTCTCCTTTGTATACTTAATGAAATTTTCCTAACTTATGCTTTTAAAGGAATAATCACACGCTCTTTGGTGTTCTAAATTATACTAAGACTCCTGGAGGAAGTAGAAGACTTCGTTCTAATATATTGGAACCTCTAGTTGATGTTGAAACCATTAACATGAGATTAGATTGTGTTCAGGAACTGCTTCAAGATGAGGAACTTTTTTTTGGACTTCAGTCAGGTAAACATCATCTATTTTTACAAATGCAAATTATTAAAAATATGTGTCTTCCTAAAATGATACCAGTCCTGTTGGATTAAGGCTCATCCTAATGATGTTATCTTAATTTGATGACATCTGCAAAGATCTAGTTTCCAAGTAACGTCACATTCAGATACCAGGATTTGGGATTACCAAATTTCTTTTGCGAGGATGCAGTCCAACTCATGAGGTAAGAGAATTGCCCTTGGCACCCGTTCACTGGCATGGCAGTGCAATATTTTTCTTAAATCTGTAAGTGGAAGGGCAGTTAATCTGCACTGATCCTAGTCTAGTTCCTGGATTTTAGCCACTTGATCTGTCTTCTATATCCCCACTGTTGTTCTGGTGGTCTAAACTGAAGTAGTACATGAAAATCTAGAAGGCACTTACAGTCTTTAGGTTTCTTCAGTTCAATTCTAAATATCTTTTAATTAGTATAATTTCTTCAAAATTCTGACATTATACTGACTGTGACTGCATTTCCAATGTTGCTGAGTATATTCATTTTTTCTGTGTATTCCTGTGTATTTTGTGAGGCTTTGGAAAAAGTGTGAAAAGGCTTATTTTTAACTGGTCACCGTTGTGGTTTACAGCAACATCTTATCTCTATTCTACCATTCATCACCTGTTGAAAAACAAATTTTATGCACATACTGTCTTCTCTTCATCACCCCATTTCAATCAGTCTTTTTTCTGTGCCTACTGCTGTGCTGAGACTGCTCTTGTCAAGGTCAGTATAGCAGACATTGTTGGTTTTCTGTCCGTATCCTCTCAGGTCTCTCTTAATTTTCTCTGTGCCCCTTTTCCCTGTTCTGTGTGGTTTTGCTTCTAATGGCCTGCACCTGGACTCACTTTAGAGGTCTACCCTCAGGCTATTAGAGGGCTGTGCTGTAAGCAGAGAGGGTCAAATATGCCTTGTGGGCCCTTAAGTGACTGAATAGTGTGGGAATATGAAAGCCTAACTGCCTCACACTGTTTTGGCAATAACCATGAATGTAATGTCCAGAAGGTCTTCTACAGCATGAACTGAAGTTACCCTCCATAGAATTTTGCCTGAAATTATGTTTTTGCTTGGCTTTTTTCCCTTTCCTGTCCTTCTCTTCTCTATTGGTTTCTCATGGAAGCAAATTCTTAATCTAATACTTGCATATAAATCCTCATTTCAGAGTCTCTTTCTGGAGAATCAAGCCTAAGACATTTACTCATAGTCTCATTGTTGTTAAATTTAATGGGCACATATTAGTTCTATTTGGGGCTTCCCAGGTAGCTCAGGTGGTAAAGAATCTGCCTGGAATGCGGGAGACCCAAGGGTTCTATCCTTGGGTCAGGAAGATCCCCTGGAGAAGGGCATGGCAACTCATTGCAGTATTCTTGCCTGGAGAATCCTGTGGACAGGGGAACCTGGCAGGCTACAATCTGTGCAGTTGCAAAGAGTCAGATATGACTGAGCGACTAACATACACACAGCTCTATTTGAAATCCAACTTCTCTGGTACTGCCAAAATCTCTCCTTATTGAATTACTACCTTTCTTTGCTTCTGTGATTATACAGTTTGATTTTCCTCCTACTTTTTTGGAGTTTCCTTTTTTTAAAGCTCTGTTGCTCACTTCTTTAAAAAGTTTCTGACTGTCCATCTCCTTTGTAGTGTTATCTTTATAATTTACAAATAGACTGCAGGACTGTAGACTGTCTTGGAATATCTGTAGGAAGTTCTGTCATTGGTCAGGTAGCAGAGTGAAAACCCCAGATTCCTTCCTTTCAAATAGAAGAGAGAAAGACTCCTGAGTTTTCTTTTTAGGCTTGTTTTCCTTTGCTCATTCCCTGAATGCTGTGGTGCTTCAAAACTATGTCTTAGGTTGCCTTTTTACTCTGTATTTTCTTGGTCTTATAATTATCATTCACATACCTGTAACTTCCAAATTTACATTTCATGCCCAGATATCTTTATAGACCTTCAGCCCCATGTATCTTATTGCCTACTGAGCACTTATTAGATTTTGCCTAATCACCTCAGATTTAATGTATCCAGACTGTGGATTTCCTTCTAATCAATCCCTTCTGATTTCAAAGAATAGCTCTACATCCAAGCTCTTAACCAAACCAGATGACCAACTGGAAGTCATTCTTGACACTTACCTTCTCTGAAATTAATCATCAAATTCTGTAAAGTCTCTTTTCTATATATATCTTATAGGTATTAGCTTCTATTCCCAGTGCTGCTGCTCCAGCCCAGGGTACCATTTATCTATAATCTGATTTATTTCTGCAGCCTTCTATTTGGCCTTGTCCTCCAGCCTTGTTCTTTGTAGTCCCTTCTCTATATTGGAGCTTGAGTAATCTTTTGAAAATATAAATGTGAACATATTACTCTTTATTAGTTTCTTCCTGTTGATGTAACAAATTACCACACATTTTGAGGCTTAAAACAGCATGAATTAATTATCTTACAATTCTGAAAGTCATAAATCAGTTTTACTGGATGAAAGTCACTGTGTTAGTGGGTCCATTTTTCTTCTGAAGGTTCTGGGACAAAATTGTTCCCTTGCCTTTTCCAGTTGCTAGAGGCCTTCTACATTCCTTGACTCATGGCCCTTCCTCCATCTTCAAAGCCAGGAGAATAGTTTCTTCTCTATTTTCTAGCTTTTGCTTTTGTCCTTAAATCTTCTCTCTTTGACCGATCCTCCTGCCTCTCTCTTAGAAGGACTCTTGTGATTGATTACTTTGGGACTAACAAATAATCCAGAATAATCTCTCCATTTCAAGAAGCTTAAACTTCATCTCATCTTCAAAGTCCCTGTTACCAGATAACATATACAAACGTTCCAGGGATTAGAATGTGGAAATCTTTGCAGGGCTACCACATACCCGCTTTCGTAAAATCTTTCAATCTCTTCTAATGCTTTTAGGATAAAACCCAAACTCTTCTGGACGGCTTTCTTTCTCGTTTACCACAGCACGTCTTGTTACTTGTCACTTTTCATTCTGCCTTCTTCTAGTATAATTGAACTTCTTTTAGTTACTTGAACATAGCATGTCTCATGTTCTGCTTTAAAAACTTTTTAAAATTTAAGTAGTTAATTAAATTTTGTGGCATGCAGGATTTTAGTTCCCCAACCAGGGATTGAACCTCTACTCCCTGCATTGGAAGTATGGAGTCTTAACCACTGGACTGCCAGGGAAGTCCCTAAATTTAATTTATTTTCACAGGGATATGGTTGATTTACAATATTAGTGTCAGGTGTGCAACATAATGATTCAAAGTTTTCATAGATTATACTCTGTTTAAAGTTATTACAAATTTATGGCTGTATTCACTATGCTGTATAACATATGCTTTATAGCTTACTTATTTTATATGTAGTAGTTTGTACCTCTTAATCCCCCATCCATCTCTTTTCCCCCCTCCCTACTTTCTCCGCATTGGTAACCACTAGTTAGTTCTCTGTATCTGTGAGTCTGTTTCTGTTTTGTTATATTTGCTCATTTGTTTTAGTTTTTAGATTCCACATATACTTATTTGTCTTTCTCTGCCTGATTTATTTCACTAAGTGTAATATCCTCTAGGTCCATTCATGTTTTCACAAATGACAGAATTTTACTGTTTTTTTATGGCTGAGTAGTATTCCATTGTGTGTATATACATGTATACATATATATGTGTGTGTGTGTGTATCACAACTTCTTTATTCACTGTCTCTTGATGGACATTTAGGTACGGTATCTTGGCAATTATGAATAATGCTGCTGTGAACATAGGGGTACTTGTATCTTTTTGAATTAGAATTTTTGTTTTCTCTGGATATATACCCTGGAGTGGAATTGCTAGATCATATGGTAGTTCTATTTTTAGTTTTTTGATGAACCATCTCATCTTTTAAAAGATGAGAACAGCTAAAGTTCAGAGAAGTTAGGTAACTCCTGGAAAGTTACGTGGTTAGTGGTTGACTGATGCTTTTAGACTTTTAATCTTATCCTTTAAGTATAATGAAAAAAAGTTAGAGATCAAAAAAGTGGGAAGGAAATTATGATAAGCAACATATTTAAGTCAGAGAAGTAGAGTTTCAAGAAGGAAGGGGTGATCAACAGTGTCAAAATTTGAAGACAAATTCTGAGTAATCAAAGTTAGTAAAAGAACACTATAATTTATTATTTTATCCCTGGTAAATGTAAAATAGATGAAGACAATTAAAACAAGTGGTATTTGCAGATAAAACTGTGCTATATTATTATTTGGGGATAATACTTTATATACTCTATATTTTAAACTGTAACATAAAGTTTAACTGCTCATATTTTCTGTTTGTTTCAGTTATAGCAAGGTTTCTTGATACAGAGCAACTTCTTTCTGTTTTAGTTCAAATTCCAAAGCAAGACACGGTATGTTAATGTATACATGTTATTTTATTATATATTATGTGATATAACTTGTCTTAATATGATGTAACAATTGGAAAATATGAAGTTTTTTGGGAAAGTACTTTGTCATTACTATCTGAAATATTTTTATGCCTTTTTAAAGGAAGCTTTTCTCCTCAATGTGTTATCATATATGATATACTTAAAATTAAAAGTTTATTAATTGAGGAATTGACATATTTCATTTATCAAATATTTACTTAAAGAGTTTGGACATAGTTTTCAAAAACCTTAGATTACAAAACATTTGCTTAATAAACTAGATAAAAATTATGTTAGTTCCAAGGTCCTTTAAAAGATGATCATTATGTGAAGTTTGATTAGTTAGTTTTCAAGTATGCTTAACCTTTAAATATGAAACAAGGCTTTGGATTTTTACAAATTTAAATACTTAGTGCCTGTAGGCACATTCTATAAAGAAAATAATAGATGGTTTTCATTTCTCTTTAAAGTGAATTGAGAAATATTTGCTTTTATCAAATACATTTACAAGTTAACCCTTGAACAGTATGGGGGTTAGGGCACCCTCTTCCCCGTCACCAATGCAATTGAAAACCAGCATGTAACTTTACAGCCAGCCTTCTGCATCCAAGGGTTCTCCATCTGCAGATTCAGCCAATTGGATTGTGTTGTACTCTATTTATTGAATAAAACCCACTATGAGTGGACCTGCAGTGTTCAGTCCTGTGTTGTTCAAGGATCACTTGCATATTTTTGCTCATGTGCTTAAAAAGGAAAGAAGTCCTGTATCAGTGGAATTTTATTTGAAATTTTATTACTTTGCAAATCCATTGAAGGCTTATCTATATTTAGAAAGCCTTTTCATATGGTAGAGGAAATACTCTTAAGGTTCATTTATAATAAAAACATCATCATATGGAAAAGTTTTGGCTGTTGGACAGGAGGAGAATTGGGAGTTTCCTTAAATAATTGAAACACTTTAAAATTCAATATATACAAATGAGAGGTAACCTAGAACAACTGAAATCTGAAACAAAATTAATCGATACCATACAATGAGGTTAGAGGCATTCCTTCCACTTCAGTTTCTCATAGTGTTTGTGTATAACTGGTGTTAATATTGTTTCTTCCTTAAATGTTTGGTGGAATTCACAAATAAAGCTGTTAAAACTTGGAATTATTCTTTGTAGGGAGATTCTTGAGTATAAATTCAATTTCTTAAATAGATATGATGCTATTCAGGTTACCTGTTTCTTCTGGAATGAACTTTTAATTAGGGTATTTATTTCATTTGTACTTAATGAGATTATTGGTATGTTACAATTTAAATCTTCTGTTATGGTACTTTTTTACATTTATCTCACCTATATTTTCTTTTCCTTTTCTTCTGCCTTCTTTTGGTTTAAATGGATACTTTTATGATCCCATTTTACTCCTCTGTTGATTTATTGGATAAGTTCATTGTTTTTTTTATTTTAATGGTTGCTTTCAGGTTTATAGAATACATCTTTAGCTGAATTCAGTCTACCTTCAAATAATATTACATCACTTCCCATGTGGTGTAAGAAGCATAGAGTAGTGGCAACAAAAGCAAAAATAACACAAGCTGGGAATATATCCAATTAAAAAACTTCTGCTCAACAGAATATATATAAAGGGTTTTTCACTTTACTTCCGGATATGTTCTTGTTAACATGTGTCATTAACCTTTATTTTTTAACCTCTGTACTGGTTTAGCAGTGTTTTTGGAGCCATCAAATATTTACAGACTTTCAGAGACTTAAAAATGAGTTATCAATTATGAATATAAACCCAAAGGACCAGTTAGCCCTTATGATCTTTTGCCAGATGTCCTGCTTTGAATGGTATTTTCAAATGAAAAGTATCTTAAGTAACAGTTTTACTTATGAATGACATGTTTTAACACAGAAAAAATGCAACTCAGTGTAGGAATAGGAAATGGCTACTCTGTACTTACAATTAATATTAGTTTCCTGGGCCTGCTGAAACAAATACTATACACTGCATGGCTTAAAACACTATAATTTTATTGTCGCAGGTCTGGAGGGTAGAAGTCTGAAATCAAGATGTTGGGAGGGCTATGTTTTCTCTGAAACCTGTAGGAGAATCCTTTCTTACCTGTTTTGGTGGTTTGTTGGTAATCTTTGGTGTTCCTTGACTTGCTATATACATTTAATCTCTCTTTTCCTTGTCACATGGTGGTTTCCTTGTGTCTGTGTCTTCACGTGGCTGTCTTTTTCTTATTTGTTTATTTATGTTTTTGGCTGTGCTGGGTCTTTGTTGATACACGCAGAGCTTCTCTAATTGTGGTTAACAGGGGCTACTCTTTATTGTGGTGCATAGGCTTCTCATTGCAGTGGCTTCTCTTGTTGCAGAGCATGGACTCTAGGGTGTATAGGCTTTAGTAGTTGTGGCTCATGGGCTTAGTTGCTCCATGGCATGTGGGATCTTCCTGGACCAGGGATCAAACCCACATCTTTGTATTGGCAGGTGGATTCTTAACCACTGGGCCACCAGGGAAGTCCTTCACATGACTGTGTTTTATTTGAAACCAGTCATATTGAATTAGGAGTCTACCTACTACAATATGATGTCATCTTAACTCGTTATTTCTGTGACCCTAGTTCCAAATAAGACTGTGTTTTGAGGTACTGAGTGTTTAGACTTCAAAATATCTTTTTTTAGAGGGGGACACAATTCAACTCTCAGCTGTGTGTAAGCAAAGACTTTGTTTCAATTTTATTATAGGAAAGAATTAATTATCAGGTTATGCCTGAGAGCAGTCTCATTGTTGTCACATTGTGTAATGTGTAATATGTAGTATTACATAGTCATACATATCCATGCTTTAGTGTCACTAGCTATAAGAATTAGTAATATACAGTTGACCTTTGGACAACATCAGGCTTAGGGGTGCTAACCCCTCTGCACAATTGAAATTCCTCATATAATTTTTGACTTCCTCCAAACTTAACTATCCCTGATAGCTCAGTTGGTAAAGAATTGGCCTGCAATGTGGGAGACCTGAGTTTGATCCCTGGGTTGGGCAGATCCCCTGGAGAAGGGAAAGGCTACTCACTGCAATATTCTGGCCTGGAGAATTCCATGGACTGTAATAGTCCATGGGGTCACAAAGAGTTGGATATAACTGAGCAACTTTCATTTTCACTTAAATTTAACTATTGATAACCTACTGTTGATTGGAATCCTTACTGATAAACCTAGTGAAGTGAAGTTGCTCAGTCGTGTCCAACTCTTTGCTACCCCATGGACTGTAGCCTACCAGGCTCCTTGGTCCATGGGATTTTCCAGGCAAGAATACTGGAGTGGGTTGCCATTTCCTTCTCCAGGGATAAACCTGATAAACCTAAGTAGCTACTTAATACATGTTTTGTGTGCAGTATGTTTTTATACTGTATTCTTAAATAAAGTAGGCTGGAGAAAAGAAAATATTAAGAAAATCATAAGGAAGAGAAAATACATCTCCAGTACACATATGTGTTTATTTTAAAAGATCCAAATTTAAGTGGATCCATGCAGTTCTAACCTGTGTTGTTCAAGGGTCAGCTGTACATATTTTTGCATTAGATCATTTCTGGTTTTATTAAGAAAGGAATATCATTTTAGCCAACTACCTCTCTGAGAAATATCTGTGATTAACTAACCAGCTTCTGTAATCAATTTGACTATCAGATTTTAGAAAAGCCAGAAATTTTGGTATAAGGTAATTCTGCACACTGAGAATCTGGAATCTTTCTTCTTGTCCAAAAAAGGCAATCTGTAACTAGCTCCATAAGGTTATTAAGGGCCAGTGTTACTTGTCATCCTTTTTAGTTTTGGGGGGACCAGTCATAGTTGTAAATTTTTTCCTAACCAGCACATATGTCCTTTGTGGAGGTTTTTTAAAAAAAATACTTTTCAGATGAGATTTACTAACTTTTAAGGAAACTTAAGCAATATATTGACTTCATACATAATTCATAAATTTCAGTCTTCCTTTATTGTTTCTCAGTTAATGTTTTCCTAACCATCTGGAGATATATTTAAATGATACTTTAAAGTAATTTAATATAAGCATCTATATCTTACTTAAACACAATATTTACTAAATCAGTTCAGACTTGTGCTGGTTAAATGGCTGGATTTGCTTAAACTTGTGGATGAACTAAATGTTCTATTGGCTGAATTTTATGATTGGCTTAAACTTCTGAATGAACGAAATGTTCTCTGAAAATTTCCGGTGTGAAATTGTTTACCCAAGATGAATTCTTATATTTTCTGTTAAGAACATTGATTTTTAGAAAATGCATATTTTCCAATCATAAGCATTCATTGAAAATCAAACTTAAATTTCTTTTTTAAATTAATCCAGATGTATTTTCTTTTTATGTAGTCTTTATAACCTTACTATTTAATGTTTTTCATTAAGAATGTTTGTATTTTCCATTATAAAACATCTAAAGTACTTACTCCCACATTTGAAAACTTTGATATTAAATAATTTTTTCAAGTTTTACCTAAGTCTTAAATTTTTCCCATTGATTTCAGACTGCCGTAAAGAGTATCTGGGTCATAGCTCTTTCTTTTATTAATTCAACAAGTTATTTTACCAAGCACTGTGGTGAGTGCTAGGGATATAGTAGGAAGTAAGCCTCTAATCCAAAGGAATTTAAAATTCATTTTGAGATTTTGTTTTCTTATTTTTTTAAAAAAGCAATTACAGCATAGTGTTATCAGTAACTGTAAGGGATACGATATTCTACCCTACTTCCAAAGTGACAAGGTAGCCTGCCACAGTTTGATAAATGCTAACAGAAGACACAGACTCCTAGATCAGAGAGAAAAGACTTGATACTCATAACAATAGCCACAGCCAGAATATCAACATTTTCTTCACTGCTTCCCCAAGCTCCCTTTCCAACAGGATGATGTGAAGAGGGCTATATGACACCTGCACATACAGTGTTTCACGGGAGAGAACTGCTTATGTAGGGAACCTGAATCTTATGGGCAGTAAGCGTATGTGCTCAGTTGCTCAGTTGAGTCTGACTTTTTGCAACCCCATGGACTATAGCCCGCGAGGCTCCTCTGTCCATGGAATTTTCCAGGCAAGAATACTGGAGTAGCTTGCCATTTCCTACTCTAGGGGATCTTCTTAACCCAGGGGTTGAACCATATTTGCCTGCTATTCTGCAGGGAGGCCCCATCTTTATTTTCAAGGACTGTGAGCAAACCTACCCTTTGCCCTAGAAGTAGACAATATATCTTTCAAGTGTGTTCACTATACAAACATCCTTGAAAAGTCTGTGTAGAACAAAGGCAGTCAGTGCCTTTGCTCATTAGATGTGCAAAAATGCAAAAGGCTAATAGAGAGTTGTCTCCCAATTCTCCTTGGTGAGACTCTCTTCTTCACTTTGAAAAAGCAAACTGTAAAGAGACTTTATGTGTGTGTGTGTAAGTTGCTCAGTCAGGTCTGACTCTTTGCAACCCCACTGACTTAGCCCACCAGGCTGCTTTGTCCATGGGATTCTCCAGGCAAGAATACTGGAATGGGTTGCCATTCTCTTCTCCAGGGATCTTCCTGACCCATGGATCAAAATTAGTGTTCTATTGTAGCATAACAAATGACCTCAACTATAGCAGTTTAAAACTATACATATTTATTACCTCTCAGTTTCTGTGGGTCAAGAGTTTAAGGTCTTACAAACTGCAATTAAGGTGTCTTTTGGGGCTAGATACTTATCTGGAGTACTCACCTAGGGAAGGGTCTGGTCTGCCTCCCTGCTCATGTGGTATGGACAACAGTTAGTACTTTGAAACTGTAAAGTTTATAGCAGTTTAATTTTTTCAATGCTATCAAGGTTAGGAGAAATTGAAAAGAGACAGAGAAAGAAGAAGCAGGAAGGAAATCACCAGTGATGTAAGAGATTAAGAGAGTATTTGTGTAATACAACTCCTCTACAGCAGATTTTCTCAACTTTGTATTATTTATGTGTTGAGATGGTAATTCTTTTACTGTTCTGTGCATTGTAAAATGTTTAGTGGTATCCACAGCTTCTACCTACTAGATGCTTCCCTGCTAGCTCAGACAGTAAAGAATCCTCCTGCAATATAGGAGACCTGGGTTTGATCCCTGGTTCGGGAACATCCCCTGAAGAAGGAAATGGCAACCCACTCCAGTATTCTTGTCTGGAGAATCCCATGGACAGAGGAACCTGGTGGGCTACAGTCCATGGGGTTGCAAAGAGTTGGACATTGCTGAGTTTCTAAGCATGGACCATAGCTTCTACCCACTAGATGCCAGTAGAATCCAATTGTTACTTGTTGTGGTCTTTTACAGACTGGGACCTGCGGACTGGAGTTGACAGAAAGAGAGAAAGCAATATCCCTCGGGTTACGTGGAAAACCAATAAAGCCCTTGCACTGGACTTGTAACGCTCACGAAGGCATAGGGCGTCCTCTCAAGAAGGTCTTGAAAGCCCGGGTGAGAAAGTGAGCTCAGTAGGTTTCCACTCTCTAAAGAATTGGTGGGAGACAGAAAGAAGGACGTGGGGGACCCAAGTCTGTAGTGGAACAAGAGTACTGTATTAGCAGAAATGCATATTGCCTGGAATGCGGGAGACCAGGGTTCGATCCCTGGATTGGGAAGATCCCCTGAAGAAGGAAAATGGCAACCCATTCCAGTACTCTTGCCTGGAGAATCCCATGGAGGAAGGAGCCTGGTAGGCTACAGTCCATGGGGTTGCAAAGAGTCAGACACGACTGAGTGATTTCACTTCACTTCACATGCTCATATATCTTCAGTAAAATGATTACTCAGCAATTAAAAAGAATGAAATTCTACCAGTTACAACAAAATGGATAGTCTATTAAGTACAAGGTCGCTGAAGAGAGTCACTGAAGGGAGTCACTTGAAGGGAATCCAAGCAGGTGCTCTTTCCCATGATCTCAGTCCTGAGAACTGCATACAGCTCTACTTGTTTCTGTATTCCAGGAACTGACAAGGAACAGAGAGTCCTTGAGAAATGGCACACAAAGGAAGAAAGTGCAACATATTGGATCCCTTAAAGTTGAATGTCCCCTGACAGTTACCCCAAATGTTACAGCCAAAAGTGTCTTCAGGCATTATGAAAGTGAACATTCACATGATGACCAGTCAATATTCTGGTACTTCTGAAACTCCCCTCCTGGGCTTTCCTGGTGGTCCAGTGGTTAAGAATCCACCTGCCATGCAGCGGACGTGGATTTGATCCCTGATCTGGGAAGATCCTACAGTCCATAAGGCAACTGAGCCCATGCACCACAACTACTGAGCCTGAGTGCCACAACTGCTGAAGCCTATGCAGCCTAGAGCCCGTGCCCTGCAACAAGAGAAGCCACTGCAGTGAGAGCCCTGGGCACTGCAACTAGAGTACAACCGTGTGCAGCAACAAAGACCCAGCGCAGCCAAAAATAGCAAAATAAAAACAAAACATGAAACTCTCTTTCCGCTTCTTCCTGTTCATTATTTTCTACCTCCTTCTGAAAAGAAACCACTTTTTATTACTTTTTAATTTTTCTTTATAACTTAGTTTTACCAGTTTTTTAAAAAACTTTACATATAAGGAATTATTCAGTGTATATTTTTTTAATCTCTGGCTTCTTCTAGCCAACATTATGTTTGTAAGATTTAATCATGTTGTCACATGTAGCTATAGCTCATTTATTTCCATTGCTATATAATATTCCACTGTATGGATATGCCATTATTTATTTCACTGTTGTTGAACTTTTGAGTTGTTGGCAGGTTATAGCGATTAGAGATAATATTGCTTAACAATTTTATATCTGTTTCTTAATAGAATTTTGGACATATTTTTATTGGGTACATACGAATGGAATTTGAGTCATTAAGTATACCTTCAACTTTAGTAGATAATGACAAAATATTTGCCAAAATGTTTTTTAAAATGATTGTATCTACTAATTTACACTTCCATCAGGAGTATATGAGAAGTCTTATTGCTCTTTTCCCAAACCTGATCTTGTCAGTTTAAAATTTTAGCTATAGTGGTTGGTAGATAGTAGTACTTCATTGTGGTTTTAATTGGCCTTTTTTGTTAATGAGGTTGAATGTGCTTTCATATGTATATTTACATTTTGAATATCTGCTTTTGTGAAAGTCTTGCCCATTTTTCTATTGAGTTATCATTGTTTTAGATTTGTAGAGCTTCTCTTTATATAAACCCCTTGTTGATTCTGTGTGTTGCAAATATCATTTCCCATTTTGTAATTGGCTTTTTTTACTCATTATTGTGGAGTAGACCTTGTTGGTGTGCCACCTACATCCTCTTGGTATTCACTTTTGTGTAAGATATGCTTCTTTTTGCAAGCAGCTAAAACTTTCTACCTGAGGACTTTTCTCTGGTCCCAGGGAAACTAGTGAGTTGCCTCACTAGTTGTTGCCTCAGTGCCCCAGTGATAGGTCTTAACCAGTACCGAATAGGAGTTGATGAATAAATTCCCTATATTCCTTACCTCTGGAAGTAGTTTCTTTAAAAAAAAAATGTTTGTTTTCTTACTTGGTTGCACCAGTCTTAGTTATGGTCCTCAGGATCTTCGATTTTTGTCACAGCATGCACAATCTTTAGATGCTGTCAGTGAAGACACATTTGAGAAAGTGGTGGCCTTCAATAATTGCTTCTGTTCTTTGTGTTCACTTTTTTCTTTTGAAAAACTCCAAAGGCTTGTCTTTTAATGCAGGGTGCTAGGTCTTCATGGTGTGAAGCAGTTTTGAAGGTTTCATGGTTTCGTTGAATAGCCTGTTGCCACATATTATATAAAGCAGACTTGGAGAATGTGAATCACCTGTTGCAGTGAACCCGTAATTTAAGAAGGGCTCTTGGTATTTTGGAGAAGGCAATGGCACCCCACTCCAGCACTCTTGCCTGGAAAATCCCATGGATGGAGGAGCCTGGTAGGCTGTAGTCCATTGGGTCACGAAGAGTTGGACACGACTGAGCAACTTCCCTTTCACTTTTCACTTTCATGCATTGGAGAAGGAAATGGCAACCCACTCCACTGTTCTTGCCTGGAGAATCCCAGGGACGGGGGAGCCTGGTGGGCTGCCGTCTATAGGGTCGCACAGAGTTGGACACGACTGAAGCGACGTAGCAGCAGCTTGGTATTTTAAATGCAGCTTTTTTTTTTTGTTGGCAGTCTTATTAGAGTCTTCTGCTATCTCATCATTGGATCTTTCCTGTTTTTCAAAGAAGCTCTTCAGCGGGGTTTGCTTTTTCACTCACCTTGGCTAGGGTTAGCTTGTGGGCTTACCAAAACTGTGACAAGACAAGTGCACAGTGTGGCAAATAGGTGTCGATGGAAGTGGTAAATAAAATAATGTGTGCCCATGCTCGGACTGAAATAAGTGTTGGATTCTGACTTAGAGCCTGCTACCAGATACAGCTGTGCAATTGAAGTACATCAACTCATTTGCCTCTCTAAAGCCTGACACCAGATGCAACTTGTTGCTTGCTACTCAATGATAGGGTTTTGATGAGTCTGCAAGCAATTAATTTATTATGGTGATTTCCCTGGTGGCTCAGATGGTAAAGAATCTGCCTGCAATGAGGGAGACCTGGGCTTGATCCCTGGGTTGGGAAAATCCCCTGGAGAAGGGATAGGCTTCCCAGTCCAGTATTCTTGCCTGGAGAATGCCATGGACAGAGGAGCCTGGTGGGCTACAGTCCTTGGGGCCTCAAAGAGTCGGACATGACTGAGAGACTTAAGCACAGCACATCATGCTTGCTTCGTATCACGTATCTATCTTCTGTGCAGTCAAACCTATCTGCCAATGATAATCTATATTTGTTGCCATTCCTCACCACTAACATCACCATGTCAGCTCTTCTTCAGATCATCAGGCATTGAGATTCTTATAAAGAGTGCACAACCTAGATCCCTTATACTTGTAGTTCACAGTGGGTAGGGTTCACACTCCTATGAGAATCTTAATGCCACCGCTCATCTGACAGGATTTAAAGCTCAGAAAGTAATGCAAGCAGTGGAGAGTGTCTGTAAATACAGATGAAACTGCTTGCTTACCCACCAGTCACTTCCTGCTGTGTGGCCTGGTTCCTAATAGGCCGTGAACCATTAGTGGTATGGGGCCCTGGGACTGATGACTCCGGACCTAGGTGGTTTACCTGCCTAGGTTAATAAATAAAAATATTTGGAAAATGTAAGTGTAGAATGTTCAAAAGGAAAATTCATTCATGTATTAAGTATTTATGGTGTCCACATTTGGATTTTTTTGTCTGAATAGGTTAATGTAGCTGAATCAAAGATAACAAATTTAATATACCTAAAACATACCTTGGAACTTGTGGATCCTTTAAAGGTAATTTATATGTGTGTGTCTTATGTAAAACATGTCTAGCATCAGTTTTTTAAAAGTTTTTGTTTTGAAAAAATTTCACATTTAGAATGTTTTAAGAATAGAATAATGAATTCCCATCTTCTCTCTCTTTCCACACACAGCACACACACATATTATTACCTTTGTTATTACTCTTAATGAACAATTTGAGAATGAATTGCATTCTAAAGTGCATACATCCTATGAGCAAAGATGTTCTCTAGCATCACTGCAATATAATTTAAAAATTCAGGATATTTAACACTGATACAATACTATTGCAGTTGACTATTGCACAACATGAGGGTCAGGGCACCAACCTTCCCTACAGTTGAAATTCCACCTATAACTTATTATTGCTGTTTGTATACTCAGTTCCTCAGTGTCCACAGTTCCTCCATATCTGCAGTTCTACATCTATAAATTCAGTCAACTGCAGATCATGTGGTACTGTAGTATTTACTATTGAAAAAAATCCACCCATGAGTGGACCTGCACAGACAGTTCAAGCACGTATTGTTCAAGGATCAACTGTAAACTATGTATAGCCTATACTGTATTCATATTTTTCCAATAGTTCTAATATTGTTCTTTATGGTAATTTTTTTTCCCCTGATAGAGGATCCAGTCCAGGACCAGGCATTGTATTTAATGTCATGGTTCTTTATACTTCTGAAAAGTTTTTCAGCCTTTTTTTGTCTTTCGTGATACTGACATCTTGAAGAGTAAGGGTCAGTTGTTTAATAGGATATTCCTGTTTGTGTGATTGTTTCTTCATGATTAAATTTGGGTTATACATGTTTGACAGTAGTACTCTGTGAGCAATGTTGTATCTTTCTCAGTATCAAGAGGCACATGGCACTTTTTCCTTCTTGGTGACAATAACTTTGATCAATTACTTCACTATAAAGTTATAAGTAATCTGTGGAGAGATACCTTGAGACTGGGTAAATTCACTGGTCCTTGTCAAACTTTCACCCCTTGATTTTGGTATTTATTAATAACTTTTATCTGACATAACTGTGATGGTTATAAAATGGTGATTTTTCTCATCTATTTTTAATTCTATATGGTGTACAATATTTGAAAAACTTTAAATTAAAAGACAAAGAAGAATCACTTTATAAAAATAAAAAATAATGAAAAGTGTAGAAAAATTTTGTTATAAACTTTATTCTACTACAGACACATACAACAATTAGGCAAAATATTTCAAAAGTGTTGTCATCTTTCTTAGAATGAAATAAGTATAATAAATCATCCCCCCAAACTGATAGTTGATGAAACACAAAGTTTCAAACTTTGGTATGTCTAAGGCAAAGTCAAAATGACAAAGTTAGGAAAATTTTATCACAAATGACAGAAAATCTTTCTATTATCATAAAACTTGTGTAATTTTATGAGAAAATACTGGTGTGCCAATGGAAATGTGGAAAATGACAAAAAATGGAACCAAGTAGTTAATCAGTTCAGTTCAGTTCAGTCGCTCAGCTGTGTCCGACTCTTTGCGACCCCATGAATTGCAGCACTCCAGGCCTCCCTGTCCATCACCAACTCCTGGAGTTCACTCAGACTCACATCCATCGAGTCAGTAACGCCATCCAGCCATCTCATCCTCTCTCATCCCCTTCTCCTCCTGCCCTCAATCCCTCCCAGCATCAGAGTCTTTTCTAATGAGTCAACTCTTTGCATGAGGTGGCCAAAGTATTGGAGTTTCAGCTTTAGCATCATTCCTTCCAAAGAAATCCCAGGGCTCATCTCCTTCAGAATGGACTGGTTGGATCTTCTTGCAGTCCAAGGGACTCTCAAGAGTCTTCTCCAACACCACAGTTCAAAAGCATCAATTCTTCAGTGCTCAGCCTTCTTCACAGTCCAACTCTCACATCCATACATGACCACAGGAAAAACCATAGCCTTGAATAAATGGACCTT
Organism: Bos indicus; assembly: GCF_029378745.1. Classification (NCBI taxonomy): domain Eukaryota; kingdom Metazoa; phylum Chordata; class Mammalia; order Artiodactyla; family Bovidae; genus Bos; species Bos indicus. Next base: position 69,275,431 of record NC_091762.1, on the reverse strand, counting down.
TGTTGGCAAAGTAATGTCTCTGCTTTTGAATATGCTATCTAGGTTGGTCATAACTTTCCTTCCAAGGAGTAAGCGTCTTTTAATTTCATGGCTGCAGTCACCATATGCAGTGATTTTGGAGCCCCAAAAAATAAAGTCTGACACTGTTTCCACTGTTTCCCCATCTATTTCCCATGAAGTGATGGGACTGGATGCCATGATCTTCGTTTTCTGAATGTTGAGCTTTAAGCCAACTTTTTCACTCTCCTCTTTCACTTTCATCAAGAGGCTTTTTAGTTCCTCTTCACTTTCTGCCATAAGGGTGGTGTCATCTGCATATCTGAGATTATTGATATTTCTCTGAGCAATCTTGATTCCAGCTTGTGTTTCTTCCAGTCCAGCGTTTCTCATGATGTACTCTGCATATAAGTTAAATAAGCAGGGTGACAATATACAGCCTTGACTAACTCCTTTTCCTATTTGGAACCAGTCTGTTGTTCCATGTCCAGTTCTAACTGTTGCTTCCTGACCTGCATACAAATTTCTCAAGAGGCAGGTCAGGTGGTCTGGTATTCCCATCTCTTGATGAATTTTCCACAGTTTATTGTGATCCACACAGTCAAATGCTTTGGCATAGTCAATAAAGCAGAAATACATGCTTTTCTGGAACTCTTGCTTTTTCCATGATCCAGCGGATGTTGGCAATTTGATCTCTGGTTCCTCTGCCTTTTCTAAAACCAGCTTGAACATCAGGAAGTTCACGGTTCACATATTGCTGAAGCCTGGCTTGGAGAATTTTGAGCATTACTTTACTAGCCTGTGAGATGAGTGCAATTGTGCGGTAGTTTGAGCATTCTTTGGCATTGCCTTTCTTTGGGATTGGAATGAAAACTGACCTTTTCCAGTCCTGTGGCCACTGCTGAGTTTTCCAGATTTGCTGGCGTATTGAGTGCAGCACTTTCACAGCATCATCTTTCAGGATTTGGAATAGCTCAAGTGGAATTCCATCACCTTCATTAGCTTTGTTCGTAGTGATGCTTTCTAAGGCCCACTTGACTTCACATTCCGGGACGTCTTGCTCTAGGTTAGTGATCACACCATCGTGATTATCTGGGTCATGAAGATCTTTTTTGTACAGTTCTTCTGTGTATTCTTGCCATCTCTTCTTAATATCTTCTGCTTCTGTTAGGTCCATACCATCTGTCCTTCATCGAGCCCATCTTTGCATGAAATGTTCCTTTGGTATCTCTGATTTTCTTGAAGAGATCCCTCGTCTTTCCCATTCTGTTGTTTTCCTCTATTTCTTTGCATTGATCGCTGAAGAAGGCTTTCTTATCTCTTCTTGCTATTCTTTGGAACTCTGCATTCAGATGTTTGTACCTTTCCTTTTCTCCTTTGCTTTTCACTTCTCTTCTTTTCACAGCTATTTGTAAGTCCTCCCCAGATAGCCATTTTGCTTCTTTGCATTTCTTTTCCATGGGGATGGTCTTGATCCCTGTCTCCTGTACAATGTCACGAACCTCCGTCCGTAGTTCCTCAGGCACTCTATCTATCAGATCTAGGCCCTTAAATCTATTTCTTACGTCCACTGTATAATCATAAGGGATTTGATTTAGGTCATACCTGAATGGTCTAGTGGTTTTCCCTACTTTCTTCAATTTCAGTCTGAATTTGGCAATAAGGAGTTCATGGTCTGAGTCACAGTCAGCTCCTGGTCTTGTTTTTGCTGACTGTATAGAGCTTTTCCATCTTTGGCTGCAAAGAATATAATCAGTCTGATTTCGATGTTGACCATCTGGTGATGTCCATGTATAGAGTCTTCTCCTGTGTTGTTGGAAGAGGGTGTTTGTTATGACCAGTGCATTTTCTTGGGAAAACTCTATTAGTCTTTGCCCTGCTTCATTCCGTATTCCAAGGCCAAATTTGCCTGTTACTCCAGGTGTTTCTTGACTTCCTACTTTTGCATTGCAGTCCCCTATAATGAAAAGGACATCTTTTTTGGGTGTTAGTTCTAAAAGGTCTTGTAGGTCTTCATAGAACCATTCGATTTAAGCTTCTTCAGCGTTACTGGTTGGGGCATAGACTTGGATTACTGTGATATTGAATGGTTTGCCTTGGAAACGAACAGAGATCACTCTGTCGTTTTTGAGATTGCATCCAAGTACTGCATTTCAGACTCTTTTGTTGACCATGATGGCCACTCCATTTCTTCTGAGGGATTCCTGCCAGCAGTAGTAGATATAATGGTCATCTGAGTTAAATTCACCCATTCCAGTCCATTTTAGTTCTCTGATTCCTAGAATGTTGTCATTCACTCTTATCATCTCTCGTTTGACCACTTCCAATTTGCCTTGATTCATGGACCTGACATTCCAGGTTCCTATGCAATATTGCTCTTTACAGCATCGGACCTTGCTTCTATCACCAGTCACATCCACAGCTGGGTATTCTTTTTGCTTTGGCTCCATCCTTAAATTTTTGATATGAAAAAGTGACAGGATGTATACCATAATACTTGTCTTTGGAGGTATGATAGAATAATAAATGTGTTTCTTTATGCTTTTATGAATTACTTGTTTTTGTTGGTATGTAAATATTATTTTTCTATTCTTCAAAAAAGCTATTATTGCCATTGTCTCATAGAAAACTAAAATAAGGTTAAAATCAGATTACCTATATTTTCTACTGTTTTCTGTTTATTCAAATAGTGACCACACATAGTTTCCAGTAAGCAAAATAAGGATCCATACTTTTGTCATATAAGAATGGAGAACTTGCTCTATTTACCAACATAAAAACACTTTTTTAGTTTAATGTACATTTAACCCACATTTTGGAAGTATACATAGAATACTCAGAATATATAATGATAACTTTAAGTTACTATTGACAATAAGTAGTTTAAAGTTAATGATTAGTTAGGAGACAAGAAAAGTAAGTCATAATAGTAAACCAGTGGATGGTACTGTTTAGCCATGTGCTCTTTATCTGGAAAATGGGCCAGATACAATCTGTTTTCACCTGCATACATAAAATATCCTTTATGAGTATGTAAATGAGAAAATGAAGAAAGAAAGTACTTGGTAAAATGTAAAGTACTAAACAAGTCTAAATGTTTTGTTTCAATAATGTTGTAATTTATTATCCTTAACTATGTTTATCTTATTCTTTAATAGATTACTCTGAAGAACTGTAACACACCTTTATTAAGAGCTTATTATGGTTCCTTGGAAGATAAGAGGTCTTTGTCATTCAACTGTTAATAAAATAGCAGATTATTCCTTTCTTCCTGATCTTTACTGATTTTAAGAACTCTATTTGTATTTTGTAGGACAATTACTTAAGTGTTGGTTAAAAAAACTTTATTTATTAAAAATTTATTTATATATTGCATTTTATAAATAACAATAGATAGGGTAACAGCATAATTTTTGTTAGTGGACAATTAGAATAGCATTAAAAACTGGAATCATGCAAAATTTTGATGTTTCTTTTTTAAGCTATTCTCCCTGGAAAAACTTGCAAATCTAAAAATATATTAGTCTCTTATGTTAAATCATAAGGACCTAATGTAACAAAAATAGTCTATATGAATACTGAATAATATCTATAGTTTAATTTTAGTATTGCATTTAGCAGTAGCACCTTATTTCTTGACCAAAAAGACTCATGATACTTAAAAACTGTTATTTTATTGATTCAAGATTCTCACCTTGTGTGAGGTCACAAAATGAGGTTAATAGTATAACTGAATTATTACAGACAGATATATAATAGAATAAAATAAAAGGTTAGGAAAATAGGTATTACCAGACTTATAGTTTGCATGATCACTATAGTAAGTTATTAAACTGTCTCACAATATGTTTGGTATCTCTTGCCCCAGCTGAGGGCAAAGACCATATATTAATTCTTCTTTGACTCCCTGCACCTAACACAATGCTCATGGTATAAGTAAATGTTAAATGAGCCCACGAGCATGAAACCAGAATTTTATAATAGTGATTCAGGGATATATTTTTATATTCACACACAATTAGTATGTATAGTTTGGGAGACTACTAGCCATTGTAGGATTAACCTTGGTGATGTCACTTTTTTTTTTTAGGAACGTACTTAGGACTGACAAAATAGTTTAAAATTGATGTAGTCAGAGTCCTAACTTATATAGTTTCATATATATATTGACTATTTACAAAAAAATTTTCAACAATAATTTTAAGAAGATATGATATTTGTTACCATTAACATATTCAAATTGCAAATTAAAATAACTGACTTATTACCTATAATTTCATTTTCAGGTTTGGAATCATACTTGACAAGATTAAAACAGTAATTAATGATGATGCAAGATACATGAAGGGATGCCTGAACATGAGGACTCAGAAGTGCTATGCAGTGAGGTCTAACATAAATGAATTTCTTGACATAGCCAGAAGAACATATACAGAGATTGTAGATGACATAGCAGGTAGTTTTGAGCATATGTTTTCTGATTTTTCGAAATAAAGCAAACTGTTTTAGGACATGCTTTTTGTTTTTGCTGATGATATTAACCAGGCATATTTTAATTTTATTTTTTGTTACCAAAACGACAGATAAGATTAAAACGTATTATCGTCTAGGAAAGTTACTCAGTCCTGTCCTACTCTTTGTGAGTATGGACTGTAGCCTACCAGGCTCTTCCCTCCATGGGATTCTCCAGGCAAGAGTACTGGAGTGGATTGCCATTTCCTTCTCCAGGGGATCTTCCATTTGCCATTTCCTTCTCCAGGGGATCTTCCCGACCCAGGGATTGAACCCAGGTCTCCCGCATTCCAGGCAGATGCTTTAATCTCTGAGCTACCAGGGAAGCCCATATTATCGTCTGCTGCTGCTGCTGCTAAGTCACGTCAGTCGTGTCCGACTCTGTGCGACCCCATAGACGGCAGCCCACCAGGCTCCCCCGTCCCTGGGATTCTCCAGGCAAGAACAGTGGAGTGGGTTGCCATTTCCTTCTCCAATGCCTGAAAGTGAAAAGTGAAAGTGAAGTCGCTCAGTTGCGTGCAACTTTTCGCAACCCCATGGACTGCAGCCTACCAGGCTCCTCCGTCCATGGTATTTTCCAGGCAAGAGTACAGGAGTGGGGTGCCATTGCTCATATTATCGTCTAAGGAACCTTTTTTTTATTTTAAAGGCTCCATTATCGTCTAAGGAGCCTTTAAAAAAAAAAAAAGATCTCAATGTGTTAAAATGTATCACTTCTTTTCTCCAAAGTTAAATATAGAGTGTCTTCAAATTTAAATATAGGGTTACATGAAGGCTTGGAGAGTAGTTTTTACCTTAGTACAGTGTTGCATATAAATTATGTGAAAAATACTGTCTATCAGTGCTAATGGGTTTCAGTGGAGGAAGAGATATTTTTGTCTGGGAAAAGTAGCATTTGCAAGCCAGTACAGTAATTCATTTAATGAGTTTATTAATCTCCTAGTAAATATAGTAAAAAATCCTAGTAAAATCTAGTAAAGTCTCTTAGTAAAAAATCTCCTAGGTACTGGGAATACATAGTGAACAGAACAAATTCCCTGTCCTCATAAAGCTATAATAATAGCAGAGACAGGTAATAAACAAACATATGTATGTATATATATGCGTGTGTCCATATTGCTACATAAAGTATATTAATTATATATAGTGCATAATTTCACATAGATGTAAGGTAAATGAAGAAAAAATAGATTAGAGGGATCAGAGAATGACTGGGTTGTAGAGGCATAGAAGATGGGAATGTTTTTAGTACATAAAATAGCCTAAAAAGGAATTCTACCACCACCCCCACTTTTTTTTTGTACTTTAGTTTAGTACAAACTAAAGCACAATGGCCTGAAGAAACTTTAGGGGATGAGTGAGGAAATTTGTTAGGATGGAATAAGGCATTTTCTTACAGAACTAGTAAGAGATAATATGGTCAGAAATGTAGACTGGGGATCTGAATTTAGTTTTTGAAGGTCAGTTTGGAGGTTTTTCCCAAGGAGAATGTAGAGGCAGTGAGATATTTTTGCTCTGTGGAGTGAAATTGATCAGGAAGATGTGTTGAATGAGTTTGAGTGGAGCAACGGAAAGAGGAACTATTTTAAGCTACTACAGGTTAACACAGCAGGTGTATATGAGAAAAGAGAAATATGAAGGTTAAAGGAAGAATTGATAAGAGTTAATCATTGAGTAGATATGGCCATGGTAAAGTAAAAAGAAATGTAGCCACTGGTGCTAATTGAAATGATTAGCCTGAGAATGGTGGTACTACTGAGAAAAACAGGAAAATTCTTGGAGGAACAATTTGAGGAATAAAGATGTTAGTATTTTCAAGTAATATTCAAATAGTTAATGGTCATCATGTTAAAAATATAAATTTAGAAATTTAGAACTCTGTAGTGAGTGTGCAATTGATAGGAAGATTTGGACATTTTAGGAATTTTAAATGATGAAACACCTATTTCCTTTTTGGAATATTTTGCCTTGTAAAGTATGCTTTTTAGAGGGAATTTCTTATTGTGAATTAATTATTGCAATAACATATAACTTTTCCTTTTATTTTCTTTCTAGCTTTATTGAGATAATTCATATACAGCACTGTATAAGTTTACAGTATACATAATAATTTGATTTATATACCTCATGAAATGATTATCACAATACATTTAATGAACATCCATCCTAATATGGATATAAAATTAAATAATAAAATAATATTTTTTCCTGTGATAAGAACTCTTAGGAATTACTCTGTTAACAACTTTCATATATAATGTGTGTGCATGGATGTGTGCATCCATGTACTCAATTGCTTAGTGGTGTCCTCTTAGTGGACTGTAGCCAGCTGTATACAGCAGTGTTAATTATGCTTATCATGTTGTTCATTGCATCTTTAGTACTTACTTATAACTAGAATTCGTGCATTTTGATTGCCTTTGTCTAATCCCCTCTCCCCTTACCCCTGCCTCTGGTAACCTCAAATCTGATCTCTTTTTTTCTGAGTTTTTTTTTTTTTTTTCGAAGAATAATTGACTTACAACATTATGTTAGTTCCTATTACACAAAATAGTGATTCAGTATTTCTATACATTTCAAAATGATCACCATGTCTAGTTATGATCTGTCACCGTACAAATATATTACATAGTTATTGACTGTATTTACATACCCACAGTGTACACATTTCATACTTGTATTGCACCTGGACATTTATACCTTTTAATTTCCCTCATTATTTCTTTCCTCTCCTTCCCTCTGACAACTGCCTGATTGTTCTCTGTAGCTATAACTGTGTTTTTGTTCAGTTATGTTTATTCATTTGTTTTGTTTTCTAGATTCCACATATAAGTGAAATCATACAGTATTTGTCTTTCTTTGTGTGATTTATTTCACTTAGCTTAATACCCTCTAGGTCCATCCATGTTATCACAAATGACAAGATTTCATTTTTTTAATGGCTGGTGTTAGCCAGATGATAGCATAATACACACACACACACACACACACACACACATGGGCTTCCTTGGGTGGTTCAGTGGTAAAGAACCTGCCTGCCAATGCAGGAGATGAGTGTTTAATCCCTGGGAAGATCCCCTGGAGAAGGAAATGGCAACCTACTCCAGTATTGATTACCTGTGAAATCCCTTGAACAGAGGAGGCTGGTGTGCTATAGTCTGAGGGGTCACAAAAAAGTTGGACATAACTTATCTATTGAACAACAACAAATACACATACCCACACACCACTTCTTTATTCATCTATTGATGGGCAGTAAGTTTGCTTTCATATTTTGGCTATTGTAAATAATGCTGCAACAAACAAAGGGATGTGTATTTTTTTTTTAATACCTAGGATTGGAATTGCTGGATCATATGGTTAGTTCTATCTTAGATTTTTAAAAATATTTATTTTTATTGAAGTATAGTTGATTTACCTATTTTTAATTTTTTGAGAACTGTCCACACTTTTCCGTGGCAGCTGCACCGATTTACATTCCCACCAACAGTGTACCAGAGTTTTGTTTTCTCCACATCTTCACCAACACTTGTTCTTTGTTGTCTTTTTTGGTAATAGTCATTCTATAGGTGTAAGGTGATATCTTATTGTGATTTTAATTTGCATTTTGGTGATGATTACTGATGTCTAGCATCTTTTCATGTGGCTGTTGACCATCTGTATGTCTTCTCTGGAAAAATGTCTATTGAGATCTTCAGCATGATTTTAAATGAGTTTTTTTTTATTATTATTATTAAGTTGTATGAGTTCATTGTATATTTTGGATATTAACCCCTTATCAGATATATCCTTACAAATGTCTTCTCCCATTCAATAGGCAGCCTTTTTGTTTTGTTAATGGTTTTCTTCATTGTACAAAATTTATTAGTTTGGTATAGTCCCATTTGTTTATTTCTGCTTTTATTTCCCTTGCATGAAGAGATACATCCAAAAACGTATTACTAAGACTGATGTCAGCTTACTGCCGGTTTTCTTCTAGAAATTTTATAGTTTCCAGTTTTATATTTAAGTCTTTAAACCATTTTGAATTTATTTTTGTGCATGGTAGTCCAGTTTGATTCTTGTAGCTGTCTAGTTTTCCCACCACCATTTATTGAAGAGGCTGTTTTTTCACTATTGTATATTTTTGCCTCCTTTGTCATAGGTTAATTGCCCGTATTAATGTGCATTCATTTCTGGGTTCTCTGTTCTTTTGATCTATGTGTCTGTTTTTGTGCCGGTACCATACTGTTTTGATTACTGGAGCTTTGCAGTATAGTTTGAAATCAAGAAACATGATACTTCCAGCTTTGTTCTTCTTTTTCTAGATTGTTTTGGCTATTCAATGTCTTTGTGTTTCCATACAAATTTTAGACTTATTCTGTGAAAAAGGCCAGTGATATTGTGATACAGATTGCAGTGAATCTATACATTTTTTTCAGTAGTATAGTCATTTTAACAATATTAATTCTTCCAGTCAGTGAACATGATATATCTTTCTATCCATGTTGTCTTCAGTTTCTTTCATCAGTGTCTTATAGCTTTCTAAGTACAAATTAACAGATTTATGTATATTAATTTTGTATCCTGCAACTTTATTGAATTCATTGGTGAGTTCTAATTTAACTCACCAGAGTTTTTTTGATAGAGTCTTTAGGGTTTTCTATGTATAATATCACACAAGTGAAACAAATATTAAGTAAACTCCAATATTCCTAATATAGAGGTTATACTGGGGGAAATCCACTAGACTATTCAGGTATGACTTAAATCAAATCCCTTATGATTATACAGTGGAAGTGAGAAATAGATTGAAGGGACTAGATCTGATAGATAGAGTGCCTGATGAACTATGGATGGAGGTTCGTGGCATTGTACAGGAGACAGGGATCAAGACCATCCCCATGGAAAAGAAATGCAAAAAAAACAAAATGGCTGTCTGGGGAGGCCTTACAAATAGCTGTGAAAAGAAGAGAAGCGAAAAGCAAAGGAAAAAAGGAAAGATATAAGCATCTGAATGCAGAGTTCCAAAGAATAGCAAGAAGAGATAAGAAAGCCTTCCTCAGCAGTCAATGCAAAGAAATAGAGGAAAACAACAGAATGGGAAAGACCAGAGATCTCTTCAAGAAAATTAGAGATACCAAGGGAACATTTCATGCAAAGATGGGCTCAATAAAGGACAGAAATGGTATGGACCTAACAGAAGCAGAAGATATTAAGAAGAGATGGCAAGAATACACAGAAGAACCGTACAAAAAAGATCTTCATGACCCAGATAATCACGATGGTTTGATCACTCACCTAGAACCAGACATCCTGGAATGTGAAGTCAAGTGGGCCTTAGAAAGCATCACTATGAACAAAGCTAGTGGAGGTGATGGAATTCCAGTTGAGCTATTTCAAATCCTGAAAGATGATGCTGTGAAAGTGCTGCACTCAATATGCCAGCAAATTTGGAAAACTCATCAGTGGCCACAGGACTGGAAAAGGTCAGTTTTCATTCCAATCCCAAAGAAAGGCAATGCCAAAGAATGCTCAAACTACTGCACAATTGCACTCATCTCACAAGGCTCAAAGTTCTCCAAGCCAGGCTTCAACAATATGTGAACCATGAACTTCCAGATGTTCAGGCTGGTTTTAGAAAAGGCAGAGGAACCAGAGATCAAATCGCCAACATCTGCTGGATCATCGAAAAAACAAGAGAGTTCCAGAAAAACATCTATTTCTGCTTTATTGACTATGCCAAAACCTTTGATTGTGTGGATCACAATAAACTGTGGAAAATTCTGAAAGAGATGGGGAATACCAGACCACCTGACCTGCCTCTTGAGAAATCTGTATGCAGGTCAGGAAGCAACGGGAGAACTGGACATGGAACAGCAGACTGGTTCCAAATAGGAAAAGGAGTACATCAAGGCTGTATATTGTCACCCTGCTTATTTAACTTATATGCAGAGTACATCATGAGAAACGCTGGGCTGGAAGAAACACAAGCTGGAATCAAGATTGCCGGGAGAAATATCAATAACCTCAGATATGCAGATGACACCACCCTTATGGCAGAAAGTGAAGAGGAACTAAAAGGTCTCTCGATGAAAGTGAAAGAATGAAAGAGTTGGTTTAAAGCTCAACATTCAGAAAACTAAGATCATGGCATCTGGTCCCATCACTTCATGGGAAATAGATGGGGAAACAGTGGAAACAGTGTCAGACTTTATTTTTCTGGGCTCCAAAATCACTGCAGATGGTGACTGCAGCCATGAAATTAAAAGACGCTTACTCCGTGGAAGGAAAGTTATGACCAACCTAGAGAGCATATTGAAAAGCAGAGATATTACTTTGCCAACGAAGGTCCGTTTAGTCAAGGCTATGATTTTTCCAGTGGTCATGTATGGATGTGAGAGTTGGACTATGAAGAAAGCTGAGCACCGAAGAATTGATGCTTTTGAACTGTGGTGTTGGAGAAGACTCTTGAGAGTCCCTTGGACTGCAAGGAGATCCAACTAGTCCATTCTAAAGGAGATCAGTCATGGGTGTTCATTGGAAGGAATGATGCTAAAGCTGAAACTCCAGTACTTTGGCCACCTCATGCGAAGAGTTGACTCATTGGAAAAGAGTCTGATGCTGGGAGGGATTGGGGGCAGGAGGAGAAGGGGACGACAGAGGATGAGATGGCTGGATGGCATCACTGACTCGATGGACGTGAGTTTGAGTCAACTCCGGGAGTTGGTGATGGACAGGGAGGTATGGCGTGCTGCAATTCATGGGGTCACAAAGAATTGGACACGACTGAGCGACTGAACTGAACTGAACTCTAGTTTTGGTTTTATTATTTTGGTTTTTGCAATTTCTTTTACTTTCAAAATATTTATCTGAATGACCACCTTTTTACTATAGTGTTTTTTTCTTAAAAGAATACTTAACCACATATTTTAGATGTTAAAAATTGTTAGAGTTTAAAAGTGTAACAAAGGAAACCTCATACCCTTTTGGTGGGATTGTAAATTGGTACAGCCATTATGAAAAACAGTATAGAGCTTCCCTGAAAAAACTGAAAATGGAGCTACCATATGATCCAGCAATCATACTTCTGGGTATATATCCTGGAAAAATGAGAACTCTAATTTGGAAAGATACACACACTCCAGTGTTCCTAACAGCATGTTCCTAACAGATAGGGAACAAACACAAGTGCCCATGTAGCTTAAGAAGATGTGGTATATATACAATAGAATATAATTAAACCATAAAAAAGAACAATATTGGCAGTTGCAGCAACATGGATGGACCTAGAGAATATTAGCCTTAGTGAAATAAGTCAGACAAAGGCAAATACTATATATCACATTTATGTGACATCTAAAAACCAATACAAATTTATTTATATGCAAAATGGGAGCAGACTCTCAGACAGAAAACGAATTCATAGTTACCAAAGGGGAGAGAGAAGGAGAGAGGGACAAATTAGGACTGTGGGATTAACAGATTCAAAGTACTATACAAAAAATAGATAATTGGTAAGAATTTACTATATAACAGAGAATTATATTTAATCTGTAATAGCCTATAATGGAGTATAATCTGCGAAAAACCCTACTGAATCACCGTGTTGTACATATGAAACTAATGCAGTATTTAAACCAAGTATGTGTGTGTGTGCGCGTGTGTGCTCCCTCTCTGTTGCCCAGTTGTGTCTGACTGCATCCCCATGGACTGTAGCCTGCTAAGCTCCTCTGTCCATGGGATTTCCCAGGCAAGAATATTGGACTGGGTTGTCAATTTCATATTTCAGTTAAAAGAGTAATAAGAGCTTCCTACTTGTATATAAATAACAAAGAAATGTTAGTGATTTTTTTAAATATGAAGAGTAATTTACTCACAAATTTTTTTTTTGTTTGTTTGTTTTTCTTGTTTCTGGCCACTAGGAATGATAACACAGCTTGCAGAAAAATATAGTCTTCCTTTAAGGACAAGTTTTAGCTCTGCTCGAGGATTTTTCATTCAGATGACTACAGATTGTACAGTCCTACCCAATGATCAACTTCCTTCAGAGTTTATTAAGGTTCATTTTAGGATTCTGGTTAGGAAATTATTGTTTCTGATTTTACAGAATTGCACTTACATATTTTCAGGCACTTATTGAATATTACATGATAGGTTTCTGAATGTTCTGTATATTACTTCTCTTACTTCTACCCACCCACCTAACAACTTTACTAATCTAAGAGTGATTGAGAAGAGTTTTTAAGAGAAATACCAAACACAGTGTTTCCCATAATTCTGGGAGCTTGATAAGGGTAGTAAAGGAAAATGAAGTAAGAAAATCGAAAAGGAATTTTTGATCAAAGAAGTTTGAAAAGTAGTGTACCATTTCCTGTTTTAGGTTATTCTCAGTGCACATCTACCTATTAAAGCTTTAAAAGTCCTAAAATAAAGAAATCTGCTTATTTTTTAAATACCCAGTATTGCCAAATCTTTGGACCAGGGGAGTATTTTTTTTATATATACGTTAATTCCTCCACAGGATACTGATTTGGGAAAGTCTAACCCACTTTAATCTTTCTCTACCTGCAGGGAGTACCTTATGACAAAAACAAACCTTTCAGGTCTTTAAATATTATCCAGTAATAAGGGATGGATGAAGTAAAAAAAAAATGGGTCAAGAATTAGTAATGGGGTTAGAGACTGAGTGAAGTTTGGTTATGAGGCAAGGGCTAAGACAGGGGTCACAGATGGAGTGAAGGTTCCTATCTACCATACATATTATTACTTGGTAATGAGGTGTAATATTTTTGTTAACATTTCTACATGGCTACTTTAAGAGCTGTAAAAATAGTCATGTCAGACAGACTAGGTTAAAATACTCTGCTTTAACTTGAGAAGTGATCTTTTCTTTTCTACAAACATTATTTGAGACTTTTTTGATGATACAATTATCTCAAGAATTAAAGTGATTAACCTAAGTACCTATAATTGTGTTGTTTAAAATCTGTATGTTTTATTTCATAAGAGTATGTATCTTGACTTTTTTTTTTAATCTCCTAGCAGATTTCTAAAGTGAAAAATTCTTACAGCTTTACATCAGCAGATTTAATTAAAATGAATGAAAGATGCCAAGAGTCTTTGAGAGAAATCTATCACATGACTTATATGTAAGAGCATTTGAAATGTTTGAATACTGATTTAAATTGAGTTGATTTGAGATACTATGATACATTTCATTAACTGACTTTTTTTCTGGTTGCAGAAAATTGTAGTTATGAATGTTAACAAGGAAAGACCATTTCCTAGAAAAACAGTTAAAACTTTAAAGTCTGTCATTGTGATTGAGATCACTGAGCCTCACAGAATATTCAGGGCAAATCTAATTGCAACCGCCCCTCCCCCAAAATAAATCCATTATACTGGGGTATAGAAAAGGCTTGATACCCAGCCAAATATCCACATTTCATCAGTACTTCACTCATCCTTTTAATACAGTTTTAAGAAATGTCATAATTGACTTGAGCTTGAAATATCTCTGGTACCACTGATACTTCTGTAGTGGATACTTCATCATGATATAGAAGTTGGCACATCTGGGCTTATTTGGGACTTCATTCAGTTTATTCTTTTTCTTTAGCATGTAAGCTCTCAAATTCTCATGACTTAGTACATTTATAACAACATTATGATATTGCCAGTATTTTATTGTTCATAAAACAGTAGCAATGTGTCTAGAAATAAGAACTAGGAAATTCAGACTTGCTGAGCTGAGATGATGAAGATAAATGTTGGATTTTCAGAACAATTTCAGAGCATAAACCAAAAAGCTTATAAGATATACTAAGTTGCAGAACATATTTTACCATGTAAGAGAAAAATTTTTATATTATGTCACAATATGGTAACTACCACATGGAAGCATAAATAATTATGTAGTTAGGGTTGTGTATGAGAGAGAGAAAGAGGGAGAGAGAGAGGATGGGTGAGAGAGAAAATACATAATAGCTTTTGTGTTAAATTTAACATTGCAAAAGCAAAATTATTAGTAGATGGGATCTACTGATTGAAGTATAGTGAGGGCTTCATTTGACCTATAGAAAATATTTCTAATACTAAAAATTTATTCTATTAATGTTTAAGAAAAGCAGTCTTTAAAAAAACTTGGTCTTAACACACCAGAAGATGGATTCTCTGCTACTAAATAACTGTGACCTTGATTATGAGCTTCAGTTTCCTCATCTCTGAAATAAGACAATAGAACAACAGATTTTATCTAGTGTACAACTCAACTGTCAATGTTATTTTACCTTAGGCAATGAATTTTATATTGTTTTATAATTATGTTGTATGCCCCTCTTTTAAAAGCACTATTTCTCTTATCAAACATGCACTTTCAGGATCGTGTGCAAACTGCTTAGTGAGATTTATGAGCATATTCATTGCTTATATAAACTGTCTGACACTGTGTCAATGCTGGATATGCTACTGTCATTTGCTCATGCCTGTACTCTTTCTGACTATGGTAAGTTATTTTCTTTGGAATAAATAGGTTGCATACTGAAATTTGTATTCCATTCAAGCAATTTTATGTAGCAATTATGAATGTTTTATATTTTTTTCCCTGATATGTAGTCTCTTACCTATGGTCCTAGACTAAGACTCAAAATATAGAAAGTGAAATTACCCTTAAAACTTCTTTTAGAAGTCAAAAGATTATTTACTGAGAAATTGAGAAATTAGAAAAAAATACCGCAAGAAACTTTAAATACAGAATGAAGTAAGCCAGAAAGAAAAACACCAATACAGTATACTAACACATATATATGGAATTTAGAAAAATGGTAACAATAACCCTGTGTACAAGACAGCAAAAGAGACACTGATGTATAGAACAGTCTTATGGACTCTGTGGGAGGGGGAGAGGGTGGGAAGATTTGGGAGAATGGCATGGAAACATGTATAATATCATGTATGAAACGAGTTTCCAGTCCAGGTTCGATGCACGATACTGGATGCTTTGGGCTGGTGCACTGGGACGACCCAGAGGGATCGTATGGGGAGGGAGGAGGGAGGAGGGTTCAGGATGGAGAACACATGTATACCTGTGGCAGATTCATTTCGATATTTGGCAAAACTAATACAATATTGTAAAGTTTAAAAATAAAATAAAATTAAAAAAAAAGAAAGACTGTAGAGCTGTCTCTGGTGAAAATAATGATGATCCAAATTCATAAATTTCAAGTCTGAATAAGCAGTGTGATGCTAATACTAACAGACATGACAGAAATAAACTCTTAAAAGTGAGCAGATGTGAGCATCCCAAGATCAATTATATCACTTATTTTTGTGTCCCAAGTCTATACTACAGGTCTTGAATATAAATATTGAGCAATTTTCTAATGTTAAATGAATACTTCAAGTTAGCCCCCACCCCTTGAAATTTCTTATCCAAACTATCAGTATGCAAATTTGCATAACTTGTATATGATAATTCGGTTGAGTAATTGTGGGCTTAATAACATTAAATTTCTAGTTAAAATTAATAGTAGTATTTCCGAAACATTCTGTTAATTAATCTTTATGATGGAAAAGGTATTTTACATAGGTTTTTTCATTTTTGATATTTCTGTATTTCTTATGGAAGTATTAAATTTTTTAGCTGGTATTATATAGGCCAAAACTTAATAGTTTTCTCAACTATTAAGATATTTGATCTTGTTCCATTTTGAGAAGGACTACCCTAAAACTCCAAACTTATAAGTAGTGAATTTTTGGTATTAAAAATGATTTAAATATAGTAAAAGTTTTCTTTTTTACTAATCAACCTCACTTTTATAATGAATACTTTCAAGTTTATCCATGTGGTACCTCGAGAGACATGTAGCATTTTAAGTTTTACTTGTCTCTCACTTTCTTTCTCCTCTCTTCATCTTCAGTTCAATTCAGTTGTCGCTCAGTTGTGTTTGACTCTTTGCGACCCTATGAATCACAGCATGCCAGGCCTCCCTGTCCATCACCAACTCCCAGAGTTCACCCAAACTCATGTGCATTGAGTCGGTGATGCCATCTCATCCTCTGTCGTCCCCTTCTCCTCCTGCCCCCAATCCCTCCCAGCATCAGGGTCTTTTCCAGTGGGTCAACTCTTCGCATGAGGTGGCCAAAGTACTGGAGTTTCAGCCTCAGCATCAGTCCTTCCAATGAACACCCAGGACTGGTCTCATTTAGGATGGACTGGTTGGATCTCCTTGCAGTCCAAGGGACTCTCAAGAGTCTTCTCCAACACCACAGTTCAAAAGCATCAATTCTTTGGCACTCAGTTTTCTTCAGAGTCCAACTCTCACATCCATACATGACCACTGGAAAAACCATAGCCTTGACTAGATGGACCTTTGTTGTCAAAGTAATATCTCTGCTTTTCAATATGCTCTCTAGGTTGGTCATAACTTTTCTTCCAAGGAGTAAATGTCTTTTAATTTTATGGCTGCAATCATCATCTGCAGTGATTTTGGAGCCCCAAAAAATAAAGTCTGACACTGTTTCCACTGTTTCCCCACCTATTTCCCATGAAGTGATGGGACCAGATGCCGTGATCTTAGTTTTCTGAATGTTGAGCTTTAAGCCAACTTTTTCACTCTTCTCTTTCACTTTCATCAAGAGCTTTTTAGTTCCTCTTCACTTTCTTTTTAGTTCCTCTTCACCTCTTTCTGCCATAAGGGTGGTATCATCTGCATATCTGAGGTTATTGATATTTCTCCCGGCAATCTTGATTCCAGCTTGTGCTTCTTCCAGCCCAGCGTTTCTCATGATGTACTCTGCATATAAGTTAAATAAACAGGGTGACTTAGAAAGCATCTATAGAAACCTGATCATTACTTCTTTCTACAAAATTAACACTATCTTTTGTGTCTGTTTTTTCTGTCCTCTTTTTAGACAAAATTTCTATAAGTTTGGACGTAAAATTGTGTTTTTATTTGGTTTTGCTCTATTTTCAGACCTCATTTGAAAAGCTAAGTATGCCAAATTTGAAATAATGCTTTAGGCAAGGATTAAGTAAATGTGCAATTTTAGAGTCCTTGAAATTAATTGTTATTTTTAAATGGCTAGTTGATTCCTTTTAATTTTTGCAAATCTGAAAATGTTATGAACTATTTTGGAGCCCTGCACAATGACAGGACCAAAATCATATTTTTTCTGGAAAAGAATATAAGTTCTGATGTGATTAGACTATGCCAGTTATCATTTAGAGGGACTGAAGATCAAATAATAACTTAATGATATTGTTCCAGATTGACTGTAGTAAAGTCACTAAAGTATAAACAGTATTTACACACCACAAAATCTTTAAGTATAAATATATTAATCTTTCAAAACCATTTTATTTTTCTCTTTAGTTCGGCCAGAGTTTACTGATACTTTAGCAATCAAGCAGGGGTGGCATCCCATTCTTGAAAGAATATCTGTGGAAAAACCTGTTGCTAACAATACCTACATTACAGAAGGGAGTAATTTTTTTATCATAACTGGACCAAATATGAGTGGCAAATCCACATATTTGAAACAGATTGCTCTTTGTCAGATTATGGCCCAAATTGGTAAGTTACATGTTTACTTTATGGTTATCAGTTCTGCTCCCCATTTAAAATACTTCATGCCCAGTATTTTAGATTATATATATATATATATGGACCATAACTTTTACAATTTGGTGTTTATTAAGCTCCATCCAGATTGGATTACGTTGTACTGAAAATCTTGTGGGATATAATAGAAGCTTCTTTATTATAGTTATTAATGTTGTATCAACTATTACTAAATTGAATTGTATAATTATCTGAAATTCAAAAACTTTTTTGAGAGAGAAAGTGGTACAAGTAGCAGAAACTACTGCCTTTAATAACTCATATAAGATTTTTCCCAAAATTGTAACATTGGGCACAGAAACATTTCCCTTACTTAATTTAAGGTTTACCAATAACTTAGTTTTAACAACTGCTGTGTTACACTTATGTGCGCATACAGTTCAGTTTGGACGCTCAGTTGTGTCCAACTCTTTGTGACCATGTAAATGACTGTCACTGTCCCAACATTGTTATGGATTTCTTTGTATCGAGACACAACTCACCTCTTATCTCTGAAAATTGGGTTCCTTGAAACCGATGTTAATCAGAGACCAGATGACTGGTCAGTCTGGGATGATTTTGGTTCACCTCACCTTCTGGAATTGGCAATGTCTGGAGACATTTTTGGTTGTCACAACTGAGGGGATTATAAAATCCAGTTCAGTTCAGTTGTTCAGTTGTGTCCGACTCTTTGTGACCCCATGGACTACAGCACTCCAGGCTTGCCAGTCCATCACCAAATCCTGGAGCTTGTTCAAACTCGTGTCCATCGAGTCAGTGATTCCATCTAACCATCTCATTCTCTGTCGTCCCCTTCTCCTCCTGCCCTCAATCTTTCCCAGCATCAGGGTCTTTGCTAATAAGTCAGTTCTTTGCATCAGGTGGCCAAAGTATTGTACCTTCAGCTTCAGCATCAGTCCTTCCAATGAATACTCAGCACTGATTTCCTTTAGGATTGACTGGTTTGATCTCCTTGCAGTCTGAGGGACTCTCAAAAGTATTCTCCAACACCACAGTTCAAAAGCATCAATTCTTTGGTGTTCAGTTTTCTTTATGGTCTAACTCTCACATCCATATATGACTACTGGAAAAACCACAGCTTTGACTATATGGACATTTGTCAGCACAGTAATGTCTCTGCTTCAATATGTTTTCTAGGTTTGTCATAGCTTTTCTTCCGAAGAGCAAGCTTGTCTTTTCATTCATGGCTGTAGTCACCATCTGCAGTGATTTTAGAGCCCCCCAAAATAGTATCTCACCCATCTATGTGCCATGAAGTAATGGGACCAGATGCTATAATTTTAGTTTTCCGAATGTTGAGTTTTAAGCCAGCTTTTTCCCTTTCATCTTTCACCTTCATCATGAGGGTCTTTAGTTGCTCTTTGCCTTCCACCATAAGGGTGGTGTCATCTGCATATATGAGGTTGTTGATATTTCTCCCAGCAATCTTGATTCCAGCTTGTGCTTCAGCCTGGCATTTCACATGATGTACTCTGCATAGAAGTTAAATAAGAAGGGTGACAATATACGGCCTTGACATACTCCTTTCCCGATTTGGAATCAGTCTGTTGTTCCATGTCCGGTTCTAACTTTCTTCTTGACCTGCATACAGGTTTCTCAGGAGGCAGGTAAGGTGGTCTGGTATTCCTATCTCTTTAAGAATTTTCCATTTTGTTGTGATGGCTCAAAGGTTAAAGCGTCTGCCTCCAATGCGGGAGACCTGGGTTCGATCCCTGGGTTGGGAAGATCCCGTGGAGAAGGAAATGGTAACCCACTCCAGTATTCTTGCTTGGAGAATCCCATGGACAGAGAAGCCTGGTAGGCTACAGTCCACGGGGTCGCAAAGAGTCGGACACGACTCAGCGACTTCACTTTCACTTTCATGCAGTCAAAGGCTTTAGCATAGTTAGTGAAACAGAAGTAGATGTTAATGGAATTCTCTTGCTTTTTCTATGATCCAATGAATGTTGACAATTTGATCTCTGGTTACTCTGCCTTTTCTAAATCCAGCTTGAACATCTGAAAGTTCTCGGTTCACTATTGTTGAAGCCTGGCTTGGAGAATTTTGAGCATTACTTTAGTAGCATGTGAGAAGAGTGCAATTGTGTGGTAGTTTGAGCATATTCTTTGACATTGCCTTTCTTAGGGACTGGAATGAAAACTGATCTTTTCCAGTCCTGTGGCCACTCCTGAGTTTTCCAAATGTGCTGGCATATTGGGTGTAGCACTTTTCATGGCATCATCTTTTAGGATTTGAAATAGCTTAACTGGAATTCCATCACCTCCACTAGGTTTGTCTGTAGTGATGCTTCCTAAGGGCCACTTGACTTCACATTCCAGGATGTCTGGCTCTAGGTGAGTTAGTGAACATACCATTGTGGTTATCTGGGTCATTAAGATCTTTTTTGTATAATATCCAGGGTTGCTGCTAAAGATTCTACAATTCACAGGACAGCCATCTTCTTTTACCCTCCTCCCCTGCCTCAGCCCACATTCATGCGCAAGAAAGAATTATGCAGCCCTTGATGTGATTGAAAAAGCTTGGTTTAATGTAATGGATTTTAAGAGAAATGCAGAATAGTAATATCGATCATAGTGCAAATTTCCCTTACTACTGGGAAAGAAAATCAGAAGTGAGTGAATGAATGAATAAAGAGTATATATTTTATTAAATTTAAAAGGCTATCTTAGATAACTTCCATTCCCTTATAAGAATACTGATTCATATCTGAGACAATAATCTTACTTCTGTTTGAATAGTTATGAGTTCTGGCCTTTAAAAAAAAAGGCTGTCTAATTTCTGTGTAGTTATAATTGTTAAAACATTCATTATACTGAATTAAAATTTGACTGTATAGAACTTCTACTCATTAGTCCTAATTCTTAACTTCTATGCATTTCAGAACAATCTATTATATCCTCAGAACAGGCCTTCTGATATTTGAAGAAAATTACTATTACTCTACTTCTCTTGCCACGGTCTTTGAATTCCTAAAAGTATATGTAGTATCTTATAAAATCTTATTATAAAGGAAATAGTAGGACTTGAAAAGCATGGAAGTTGAGAATATAGGCTTTGGAGCTAGACCTAGCTTTTGTAGTTATTGGCTGTGTGATCTTAGGCAAATACTTAACCTCCTTAGTTTTTCTATCTGTAAATGAAGAATATAATAGTACCTATGTCTAAGAACTGTTGTAAACATTAAACTACTCTTTGTTCTACAAAGCAAAAAAACCCCTAAGCCTCTGGACTCCTTGTAGCTCCTTAGGAATATCATGCTGCTTACACACACATACACACACACACACACAGACACAGGAATATAGGAATATCATGCTGTTCACACACACACACACACACACACACACAGGGCTTCCCTGGTGGCTCAGATGGAAAAGAGTATGCCTTCAGTGCAGGAAGGAAATCCATCTGGGTTCGATCCCTGGGTCTTGGAAGATCTGCTGGAGAAGGAAATGGT
Source organism: Bos indicus (assembly GCF_029378745.1). Taxonomy (NCBI): domain Eukaryota; kingdom Metazoa; phylum Chordata; class Mammalia; order Artiodactyla; family Bovidae; genus Bos; species Bos indicus. The sequence continues at coordinate 69,253,860 of NC_091762.1, read as the reverse complement.
AACCCACTCCAGTATTTTTGCTTGAAGAATCCCATGGACAGGGGAGCCTGGTGGGCTACAGTCAATGGGGTCGCAAACAGTTGGACATGACTGAGCGAGTCGCATTCATACATACATACACACACACACACATACACACACACAATGCCATGGTTTTAAGGGAAAGTGGAGAGTGAAAAAGTTGGCTTAAAGCTCAACATTCAGAAAACGAAGATCATGGCATCCGGTCCCATCACTTCATGAGAAATAGATGGGGAAACAGTGGAAACAGTGTCAGACTTTACTTTTTTGGGCTCCAAAATCACTGCAGATGGTGACTTCAGCCATGAAATTAAAAGACACTTACTCCTTGGAAGAAAAGTTATGACCAACCTAGATAGCATATTAAAAAGCAGAGACATTACTTTGCCAACAAAGGTTCGTCTAGTCAAGGCCATGGTTTTTCCTGTGGTCATGTATGGATGTGAGAGTTGTACTGTGAAGAAGGCTGAGCGCCAAAGAATTGATGCTTTTGAACTGTGGTGTTGGAGAAGACTCTTGAGAGTCCCTTGAACTGCAAGGAGATCCAACCAGTCCATTCTGAAGGAGATGAGCCCTGGGATTTCTTTGGAAGGAATGATGCTAAAGGTGAAACTCCAGTACTTTGGCCATTTCATGCGAAGAGTTGACTCATTGGAAAAGACTCTGATGCTGGGAGGGATTGGGGGCAGGAGGAGAAAGGGATGACAGAGGATGAGATGGCTGGATGGCATCACTGACTCAATGGACGTGAGTCTGGGTGAACTCCAGGAGTTGGTGATGGACAGCGAGGCCTGGTGTGCTGCGATTCATGGGGTCGCAAAGACTTGGACATGACTGAGCGACTGAACTGAACTGAACTGATGAGAGAAAATAGAGGTAAGGGCATCTTCTAAAGCACAGAAGCAATAAACAGCATGATATTCCCGAGTAGCTACAAGGAGTTCAGAGGCTTAGTAGTTCTTTTGCTTTGTAGAATGAAGAGTGACCATGAGAAGTGGCAGGCTTAAAGCTGGAGAGATGGGCAAGAGTCAGGTTGTGAAGGGCCTTAGGCATTTAATGGAGGAGAGAGAACCTTAATGCTCAAAATTCTCCAAGCCAGGCTTCAGCAATACGTGAACTGTGAACTTCCAGATGTTCAAGCTGGTTTTAGAAAAGGCAGAGGAACCAGAGATCAAATTGCCAACATCTGCTGGATCATGGAAAAAGCAAGAGAGTTCCAGAAAAGCATCTATTTTTGCTTTATTGACTATGTCAATGCCTTTGACTGTGTGGATCACAATAAACTGTGGAAAATTCTGAAAGAGATGGGAATACCAGACCACCTGATCTGCCTCTTGAGAAACCTATATGCAGGTCAGGAAGCAACAGTTCGAACTGGACATGGAACAACAGACTGGTTCCAAATAGGAAAAGGAGTATGTCAAGGTTGTATATTGCCTCCCTACTTATTTAACTTCTATGCGGAGTACATCATGAGAAACGCTGGGCTGGAAGAAGCACAAGCTGGAATCAAGATTGCCGGGGAAATATCAATAACCTCAGATATGCAAATGATACCACCCTTATGGCGGAAAGTGAAGAGGAACTAAAAAGCCTCTTGATGAAAGTGAAAGTGGAGAGTAAAAATGTTGGCTTAAAGCTCAGCATTCAGAAAACGAAGATCATGGCATCGGTCCCACCACTTCATGGGAAATAGATGGGGAAACAGTGGAAACAGTGGCTGACTTTATTTTTCTGGGCTCCAAAATCACTACAGATGGTGACTGCAACCATGAAATTAAAAGACACTTACTCCTTGGAAGAAAAGTTATGACCAACCTAGATAGCATATTCAAAAGCAGAGACATTACTTTGCCAACAAAGGTCCATCTAGTCAAGGCTATGGTTTTTTCCAGTGGTCATGTATGGATGTGAGAGTTGGACTGTGAAGAAAGCTGAGCGCCAAAGAATTGATGCTTTTGAACTGTGGTGTTAGAGAAGGCTCTTGAGAGTCCCTTGAACTGCAAGGAGATCCAACCAGTCCATTCTGAAGGAGATCAGCCCTGGGATTTCTTTGGAAGGAATGATGCTAAAGCTGAAACTCCAGTACTTTGGCCACCTCATGCGAAGAGTTGATTCATTGGAAAAGAGTCTGATGCTGGGAGGGATTGGGGGCAGGAGGAGAAGGGGACGACAGAGGATGAGATGGCTGGATGGCATCACTGACTCAATGGACGTGAGTCTGAGAGTACTCCAGGAGTTGGTGATGGGCAGCGAGGCCTGGTGTGCTGCGATTCATGGGGTCGCAAAAGACTTGGACATGACTGAGCGACTGAACTGAACTGAACTGATGAGAGAAAATAGAGGTAAGGGCATCTTCTAAAGCACAGAAGCAATAAACAGCATGATATTCCCGAGTAGCTACAAGGAGTTCAGAGGCTTAGTAGTTCTTTTGCTTTGTAGAATGAAGAGTGACCATGAGAAGTGGCAGGCTTAAAGCTGGAGAGATGGGCAAGAGTCAGGTTGTGAAGGGCCTTAGGCATTTAATGGAGGAGAGAGAACCTTAATGCTCAAAATTCTCCAAGCCAGGCTTCAGCAATACGTGAACTGTGAACTTCCAGATGTTCAAGCTGGTTTTAGAAAAGGCAGAGGAACCAGAGATCAAATTGCCAACATCTGCTGGATCATGGAAAAAGCAAGAGAGTTCCAGAAAAGCATCTATTTTTGCTTTATTGACTATGTCAATGCCTTTGACTGTGTGGATCACAATAAACTGTGGAAAATTCTGAAAGAGATGGGAATACCAGACCACCTGATCTGCCTCTTGAGAAACCTATATGCAGGTCAGGAAGCAACAGTTCGAACTGGACATGGAACAACAGACTGGTTCCAAATAGGAAAAGGAGTATGTCAAGGTTGTATATTGCCTCCCTACTTATTTAACTTCTATGCGGAGTACATCATGAGAAACGCTGGGCTGGAAGAAGCACAAGCTGGAATCAAGATTGCCGGGAGAAATATCAATAACCTCAGATATGCAAATGATACCACCCTTATGGCGGAAAGTGAAGAGGAACTAAAAAGCTCTTGATGAAAGTGAAAGTGGAGAGTAAAAATGTTGGCTTAAAGCTCAGCATTCAGAAAACGAAGATCATGGCATCGGTCCCACCACTTCATGGGAAATAGATGGGGAAACAGTGGAAACAGTGGCTGACTTTATTTTTCTGGGCTCCAAAATCACTACAGATGGTGACTGCAACCATGAAATTAAAAGACACTTACTCCTTGGAAGAAAAGTTATGACCAACCTAGATAGCACATTCAAAAGCAGAGACATTACTTTGCCAACAAAGGTCCATCTAGTCAAGGCTATGGTTTTTTCCAGTGGTCATGTATGGATGTGAGAGTTGGACTGTGAAGAAAGCTGAGCGCCAAAGAATTGATGCTTTTGAACTGTGGTGTTGGAGAAGGCTCTTGAGAGTCCCTTGAACTGCAAGGAGATCCAGCCAGTCCATTCTGAAGGAGATCAGCCCTGGGATTTCTTTGGAAGGAATGATGCTAAAGCTGAAACTCCAGTACTTTGGCCACCTCATGCGAAGAGTTGATTCATTGGAAAAGAGTCTGATGCTGGGAGGGATTGGGGGCAGGAGGAGAAGGGGACGACAGAGGATGAGATGGCTGGATGGCATCACTGACTCAATGGACATGAGTCTGAGAGTACTCCAGGAGTTGGTGATGGGCAGGGAGGCCTGGTGTGCTGCGATTCATGGGGTCGCAAAGAGTCGGACACGACTGAGCAACTGAACTGACTGACTGACTGAGTGAGAGCCTTACCCAGATATCTATAGGAAGCTATAGATGTTTTAGCAAGAGAATGGCATAATTGGATTTGAGTTTTAGATAGATTACTCTCGCTATTGTAAGGTTAGAGAAGAGCCAGATTAGAAGCAAAATATCAGCCAGCAGGCTTCTGTGATATGATGATAAGATATGTTAGGAACCTCTTTGGTGGAGGTAAGAGAGAAGGGAAAATTGAACAATATGCACCATATACGCTATATTCTATACTTGGTACCTTCACATTTATTTTTCCTACGTAATCATTTTGGCAGTCCTGTGAGAATGTTGTATTTATTTGCTCTCTGAGATGTCATCATAATTGCTATTGTTATTATTATTATCTGCATTGATTAATATTTTCTGAACTTTTGCTTTCTCTTCCTGCTATTCCTTATTATGCAAAAGTAGATCCTATTCTTCACCCTTGTCTTTGTTTTAAATCCTGAAATAATCTGGCTTTGTTTCTTCACTTCCATTATTTCACATTTTGTCTATACAGAGTTCTGTGTATTTGACACTTTTTTCATTTAACTATTTGTATATTTTTATCTTCTTATGGTTTTAGAATGCTTTTTGTATCCCATTTTGTTTGGCGATAGATATAAGTAATAAGATTAATCTGTTTTCAAGAGATAAATATTTTAGGTTAGTTAGCCTGATATTTCTCACACAGAAACCATCTTGTGAATAAAAATTCACCTTCATAAAAAATTTAATGTTTTGCATTCATTCTAATTGTGGATGGTTCTGTACTTTTCTAATAGCAACTATTTCTTAATATGCCTTTCTATAATGATTTTTATCGACTTGAGCTTCATAAGTATTTCCTTCAGATTTTCATACTTTGAATATTCTCATCTGACTATACTATTTAACAATTTTTATCAAATTTATAACAAATCTTTCTTATGTACTCAAATATGTATTATCTTTTTTTCACTTCCAAATAACTTTGTACAATAGGTAGGGTAAGCATTTCCATTTTATATGTGAAGAAGATGAAGCTGGGAGAATTTAAGTGCCGTCCAAGGTTGTAAAGTAAATGACAGAGCCAGGGCCATGCCTTCTAATTCCATATCTTGTGATCTTTCCACCACATTAATCCTTAGATAGGCTACTAAATAATCTGAGTTGATAGAGCAAAGTGTTAGTAGTCCTTATATTTTATAAAAGCATCTCAGTTTACTTTGACTTATATTTTATAGGATCATATGTTCCAGCAGAATATTCTTCCTTTAGAATTGCTGAACAAATTTTTACAAGAATAAGTACTGATGATGATATTGAAACAAATTCATCAACATTTATGAAGGAAATGAAAGAGGTACCTGATTTCAACTTTCCTTATGTTAAAAAAATATTGAATTATCCTAATGGTCAATACTTATAACATAAGAAAGTATTTTTATATTAAAGCTTGCAGATGTGTTTATACTCCTCTACAAGAGCCAGAGGGCAGTCAAAGACAGCTTCCTAATTTCTGTCTTGTGGAAATGGAAGTAAATGTTTTATTGAAAAATACAGCTTTAAAGAAAAAGCTAGTGTTAGTGAATGATAAAAACATGCTTTCGTGTTTTTATATGGAATATATAAAAGACTTCAGAAAGCAATGACCTGTTCAGAAACATTTTGCATAGTTAGGCTTGATTTTAAAATAAAAGATCACAAAAGGTGTTAAAAGGTTTTTTAAAAATCACCCTTTTTGTGCTCTTGTGGAATTTTCACTTCCTGTGCCAAAGTATGTATCAGCATCTATTTTTGATCTGAGCACATGTCAAATAAACATGAAAGGTTAAAGGAATTCAGTATAGCTTTTGGCCTATCTTTAGTAGGTATGGGTTATTGGATCACTGTACAGTTTACTAATTTTCTTTAGATAGACAGGGAATAAAATTATCATTTGCTTACCGTATGTGATATTTATATAATTATTTAGTATGTATTGAATAACTATGGGGGAATATAGCAATAGACTAGGTGCTTGAGACATATTTTTAAATGGTCCTAGCTCTCAAGAAGCTTAGTCCCATGGAAAGGTAAAATGGCCATGATGGTTAACAGTTGTGTCATAACATAAGTCTGTATCAGGCATGATTTAAATTTATTTTACTCAGAAATCAATGGGCTTGGATGCTTTTTTCCTAAATATTTCTTTTCATTTTTACTGGCTACAGAGATGTTAACTGAGAGATAGTTCAGAGTGTTTATGACAGCAATTGATTCACCATGGATCAGTTGATAAAGAATCCGCCTGCAAAGTAGGAAACCCTGGTTGGATTCCTGGGTCAGAAAGATCTGCTGGAGAAGGGATAGGCTACGCATTCCAGCACTCTTCGACTTACCTTGTGGCTCAGCTGGTAGAGAATCTGCCTGCAATGCGGGAAACCTGGGTTCAATCCCTGGGTTGGGACGATTCTCTGGAGAAGAGAAAGGCTGCTCACTCCAGTATTCTGGCCTGGAGAATTCCATGGGCTATATAGTCCATGGGGTCACAGTGTCAGACATGACTGAGCAATTCTCTCTTAAACAAGAAAATGACCATCTTTGTGTTTATTTAAACATTTAATTCATTGCTTTATTTCACTGTATCTGATTCATCAATATTTTAGATAATGGTTATTTACTCTATGCATATGTCTATTTATGTACACATCAGCTATTCTATTAGAATTATTAGTAATGAGATTTTTAGAAAGAAAAGCAATGTGTTAGTTTCTGCTCAGCGGGTTTTCTCTGTCAAAATATATTTCAAATGAACTAATAAAAGGACCTGGATTTTACTTCATTTTTTTGCTATAATAGTGACAGCTATTTGGTTGCAATAAATAATTTTGGAATTATATTTTCAGGTAGCATATATTCTACATAATGCTAATGACAAGTCACTCATATTAATTGATGAACTTGGCAGAGGTACTAATACAGAAGAAGGTATTGGCATTTGTTATGCTGTTTGTGAACATCTGCTGAGCTTAAAGGTATTCCTCTCTATTTTATTTTATTTTTTTGCTACATCAGTGTTTTTATTTTATTTATTTATTTTTCTTTTTTTAATTTAATTTTATTTTTAAACTTTACAATATTGTATTAGTTTTGCCAAACATCAAAATGAATCCACCACAGGTATACCCGTGCTCCCCATCCTGAACCGTCTTCCCTCCTCCCTCCCCATACCCTCCCTCTGGGTGGTCCCAGTGCACCAGCCCCAAGCATCCACTAATTTCGAGTCCTTTAAAAAAATTTTTTTTATTGAAAGAAAAAATTTTTTAATTGTATAGTCTTTAAAATTGTATCGGTTCAGTTCAGTTCAGTCACTAAGTCGTGTCCGACTCTTTGTGACCCCATGAATCGCAGCATGTCAGGCCTCCCTGTCCATCACCAACTCCCGGAGTTCACTCAGACTCATGTCCGAGTCAGTGATGCCATCCAGTCATCTCATCCTTTGTCATCCCCTTCTCCTCCTGCCCCCAATCCCTCCCAGCATCAGGGTCTTTTCCAATAAGTCAACTCTTCGCACGAGGTGGCCAAAGTATTGAAGTTTCAGCTTCAGCATCAGTCCCTCCAATGAACACCCAGGACTTATCTCCTTTAGGATGGACTGGTTGGATCTCCTTGCAGTCCAAGGGACTCTCAAGAGTCTTCTCCAACACCACAGTTCAAAAGCATCAATTCTTCGGTGCTCAGTTTTCTTCACAGTCTAACTCTCACATCCATACATGACCACAGGAAAAACCATAGCCTTGACTAAACAGGCCTTTGTTGGCAAAGTAATTATCTCTGCTTTTGAATGTGCTATCTAGGTTGGTCGTAACTTTCCTTCCAAGGAGTAAATGTCTTTTAATTTCATGGCTGCAGTCACCATCTGCAGTGATTTTGGAGCCCAAAAAAAGTCTGACACGGTTTTCACTGTTTCCCCATGGGACTAGATACCATGATCTTGGTTTTCTGAATGTTGAGCTTTAAGCCAACTTTTTCACTCTCCACTTTCACGTTCATCAAGAGGCTTTTTAATTCCTCTTCACTTTCCGCCATAAGGATGGTGTCATCTGCATATCTGAGGTTATTGATATTTCTCCTGGCAATCTTGATTCCAGCTTGTGCTTCTTCCAGCCCAGCATTTCTCATGATGTACTCTGCATAGAAGTTAAATAAGCAGGGAGACAATATACAGCCTTGACATACTCCTTTTCCTATTTGGAACCAGTCTGTTGTTCCATGTCCAGTTCGAACTGTTGCTTCCTGACCTGCATATAGGTTTCTCAAGAGGCAGATCAGGTGGTCTGGTATTGCCATCTCTTTCAGAATTTTCTACAGTTTATTGTGATCCACACAGTCAAAGGCATTGGCATAGTCAATAAAGCAGAAATAGATGTTTTTCTGGAACTCTCTTGCATTTCGATGATCCAGCGGATGTTGGCAATTTGATCTCTGGTTCCTCTGCCTTTTCTAAAACCAGCTTGAACATCTGGAAGTTCACAGTTCATGTATTGCTTGTGAGATGAGTGCAGTTGTGTGGTAGTTTGAGCATTCTTTGGCATTGCCTTTCTTTGGGATTGGAATGAAAACTGACCTTTTCCAGTCCTGTGGCCACTGCTGACTTTTCCAAATTTACTGGCATGTTGAGTGCAGCACTTTCACAGCATCATCTTTCAGGATTTGAAATAGCTCCACTGGAATTCCATCACCTCCACTAGCTTTGTTCATAGTGATGCTTTCTAAGGCCCACTTGACTTCACATTCCAGGATGTCTGGCTCTTGATGAGTGAGCACACCATCGTGATTATTTGTGTTGTGAAGGTCTTTTTTGTACAGTTTTTCTGTGTGTTCTTGCCACCTCTTCTTAATATCTTCTGCCTTTGTTACATCCATACCATTTCTATCCTTTATCGAGTGCCTTACAATTTTCAAAAGTTTCACACAGATGATTTCATACAATCCTATAATATCTGCTTTTGTATTCCCTCTGCCTGTATTTTGCCTCTGCCTCCTTCCCTCTTCCCACTAGTAAATACTAGTTTGTTTTCTGTATCTCTAAGTCTGTTCTTTTTATTTACTAGTCTGTTGTATTTTTTAGATTTCATATATAAGTTATATCATACAGTAATGTCTTTCTCTCTGATTTTATTTCACTTGGCATAATGCCTTCTAAGTCCATCTGTATTGTTGCAAATGGCAAAATTTCATTCTTTTTTCAGACACAGAAAACAAATTTAAACTTACCAAAAGGGAAAGTGGGGAAGGGTAAACTAGGAATTTGGGATGAACAGATTAACACTACAAATACAGGATAGATAAAAATAAGGACCTATTGTATAGCGTAGGGAACTGTATTTAATGTCTTGTAATAACCTATAATGGAAAAGAATATGAAAAAAGAGTATATATGTTCTCTTGCTATACATCTGAAATATTATAAGTCATTTGTACTTCAATTTAAAATCTTTGATTTTTTTATGACTGTGAAGTATTCATTTATATATTTGTACACATAGCACACACACACACACATATTTATAAATATCTCACATATTCTTTATCCATTCATCTATTGATGGATACACGTTGTTTCCATACCTTGGCAATGGTAAATAATTGTGTTGAGTCTTTTTTTAATGTATCCATTATAGATTTATCACAAGTGAATTTTATAGGCACCTGTGGATAGCTCTTTAAACCATGTAGGTAAAAAAAAACATACCATAGCATTTGTATTTTTGTTACTTTATTTCTGATGGAAGCAGAAACAGTTACTATAATAGTCATGATATAGAAAGGAAAGAAATCAAGAATTAACAATAATATCAGAACTAGTCACTTGGCTTTAATCAAATTAAATAGCAAAACATGAAGACATTTCAGTTGACTCCATGTGTAATAACATTGACTGCAATATCACAATATGAAGTAAATGAGGCATCGGAGAAGGCAGTGGCACCCCACTCCAGTACTCTTGCCTGGAAAATCCCATGGACGGAAGAGCCTGGTAGGCTGCAGTCCATGGGGTCTCTAAGAGTCGGACACGACTGAGCAACTTCACTTTCACTTTCACTTTCCTGCATTGGAGGAGGAAATGGCAACCCACTCCAGTGTTCTTGCCTGGAGAATCCTAGGGACAGGGAACCCTGGTGGGCTGCCGTCTATGGGGTCACACAGAGTCAGACACGACTGAAGTGACTTAGCAACAGCAGCAGGCATCTGAAGTCACTTTATGGAAAATCTTTACTTAAGATTTCATTCCTTTAGAAAAAATGTTTTTTTCATAAATCAGCTGTGTAAAACAGACTATGAATTTTGCTCTGTTATTAAGGTAATTTGTAAAACAGTGTTTTAGATAATAAAAATATATATTGGTATGAAAAAGCTTAAAAATATTTTTATATAATTAAAGTAGCTTAGAATATTCCTAAGATGAGTTTCTGTACCTTAAGTAAGAGCCCACAGTGATTTAGTATATATAGAATGAGAAAAATCTTTTTTGCCTTTGTTTTCTTTTTTTAAACATTTATTATTATTTTTATTTTTAAAACTTTGGGCACCCAGTGTAGTATGTGGAATCAGTTCCCTGACCAGGGATGGAACCCATGGCCCCTGCAGTGGACTAGTGGTATGGGCCTAACCACTGGATCACCAGGGAATCCTCCCCTTTCAAACTTTTTTTTTTCTTTTAAAAGATTTTTCTTTTGGGACTTATGTGGTGGGTTAGTGGTTAAGAATCCACCTGCCAATGCAGGGGACAAAGGTTTAACACCTGGCCTGGGAAGATCCTACAAGCCATAGAGCAGCTAAACCTGGGCACCACAACTACTGAGCCTGTTGTGCTCCAGGGTCCATACTCTGTAAAAAGAGAAGCCACCGCAATGAGAAGCCCATGCACTGCAACTAAAGAGTAGCTCCTGCTTACCACAATTAGAGAAAGCCCTCGTATAGCAAAAATAAATAAATTTTTAAAAGTCTCTTTTCATTCTTCTTTGAAAAACAATCTTCTTTCATACTTGAACAAAGTTATGTGATAAGTTAAAACTAATGTTCATAGATAACATTAGCCTTTGTAATTCTGAATCTATTTCAGTTGATAAAAATTTCAGATATAAATAAGATATATATATTACTTACTGAGAGTAAAAGCTAATTAGTAATAATGATGCTTAATTTTATATGTCAGCTTGACAGGACTATGGAGTACCCAGACATTTGGTCAAACATTTTTTTTTTCTGGGTGTATCTGTGAGGGTGTTGCTGGATGACATTAGTATTTGAATTAATAGTAGAATGAGTAAATCAGATTGCCCTTTCTAATGTGAGTGGGTCCTATCCAGTCACTTTTGAGTGGGGCCTAGTTGAAGGCCTGAATACAAGAAAAAAATTGACCCTCTAGAGTATGAGGAAAACTCCTGCCTGACTGCTTCTGATCTGGGACATCAGTTCTTTCCTGCCTTTGGTCTTGAACTGAAACATCAGCTCTTTATGGGTTTTGAGTTTACTAACATTTAGACTAGAACTACACATTTGGCTCCCCTGGTTTTCAGGCCTTTAGACATGGAGCAGAATGACATCATTAGCTTTCCTGAATCTCCAGTTTGATGATTGCAGATGTGGGGACTTGTCAGTCTCCATAATCATGTGAGCCCATTCCTTATAGTGAATCTTTTTTCTTTCTCTCTACAGACAGATACACACACACACACACATCCTGTTAATTCTGTTTCTCTGGAGAACCCTTATACAGATTGTTATCAAGAGTGGTTCTAGGGGAACAAATATTTAAGAATGAATGTTTTGAGTCTGTTCTAGACTTTCAGGAATTGACTTTCTAATCTTATTAGATTGTAATACTAATGACTCCATTTCCAGTAGTGGAGAAGGTACTGATAGTTCATAGTGTAATCTACCAGTACAAATGTGCAAAATATCATCATGGATACTCTTAATCAATCACTTACAAGAAACAAGGAGAATGACTTTGTGAAATGAGGACTATTATGGTAGGAGAGAACAAATGGAAGCCACCAGTACTGTTCCTGGATCATAGAAAAAGCAAGGGAATTAAAAAAAAATCTGCTTCTGCTTCATTGACTATGCTACGTCTTTGACTCTGGATCATAACAAACAGTGAAAAATTCTTAAGATATAGGAATACCAGATCACCTTACCTGTCTCCTGAGAAACCTGTATACAGTATAAAAAGCAACAGTTAGAACCAGGCATGGAACAACAGACTAGTCCAAAATTGGGAAAGTAGTATGTCAAGGTTGTATATTATCACCCTGATTATTTAACTTATATGCAGAGCACATTATGTGAAAGGCCAGGCTGGAGGAAGCACAAGCTGCAATCAAGATTGCTGGGAGAAATATCAGTGACCTCAGATATGCAGATGGTACCACTCTAATGGCAAAAAGCAAAGAGGAACTCAGGAGTCTTTGATGAGGGTAAAAGAGCAGAGTGAAAAAGCTGGCTTAAGACTCACCATTTAAAAAACTAAGATTATGGCATCTGGTTCCATCACTTCTTGGCAAATAGATGGGGAAAAACTGGAACCGGTGACAGACTTTATTTTCTTGGGCTCCAAAATCACTGAAGACAGTGACTGCAGCCATGAAATTAAAAGACACTTGCTCCTCGGAAGAAAAGCTATGACAAACCTAGACAGTCTTAAAAAGCAGAGACATCACTCTGCTGACAAAAGTCCGTATAGTCAAAGCTATGGTTTTTCCAGTAGTCATGTATGAATATGAGAGTTGGACCATAAAGAAGGCTGAGTGCTGAAGAATTGATGTATTCGAATTGTGGTTCTGGAGAAGATTCTTGAGAGTCCCTTGGACAGCTTGGAGATCAAGCTCAGTTCAGTTCAGTTCAGTTCAGTCGCTCAGTTGTGTCCAACTCTTTGTGACCCCATGAATCGCAGCATACCAGGCCTCCCTGTCCATCACCAACTCCCAGAGTTCACTTAGACTCACATCCATCGAGTCAGTGATGCCATCCAGCCATCTCATCCTCTGTCATCCCCTTCTCCTTCTGCCCTCAATCCCTCCCAGCATCAGAGTCTTTTCCAATGAGTCAACTCTTCCCACGAGGTGGCCAAAGTACTGGAGTTTCAGCTTCAGCATCATTCCCTCCAAAGAAATCCCAGGGCTGATCTCCTTCAGAATGGCATGGTTGGATCTCCTTGCAGTCCAAGGGACTCTCAAGAGCCTTCTCCAACAACAGTTCAAAAGCATCAATTCTTCGGTGTACAGCTTTCTTCACAGTCCAACTTTCACATCCATACATAACCACTGGAAAAAACCATAGCCTTGACTAGATGGACCTTTTTTGGCAAAGTAATGTCTCTGCTTTTGAATATGCTATCTAGTTTGGTCATAACTTTCCTTCCAAGGAGTAAGCGTCTTTTAATTTCATGGCTGCAGTCACCATCTGCAGTGATTTTGGAGCCCCCCAAAATAAAGTCTGACACAGTTTCCATTGTTTCCCCATCTATTTCCCATGAAGTAATGGGACCAGATGCCATGATCTTTGTTTTCTGAATGTTGAGCTTTAAGCCAACTTTTTCACTCTCCTCTTTCACTTTCATCAAGAGGCTTTTTAGTTCCTCTTCACTTTCTGCCATAAGGGTGGTATCATCTGCATATCTGAGGTGATTGATATTTCTCCTGGCAATCTTGATTCCAGCTTGTGCTTCTTCCAGCCCAGCGTTTCTCATGATGTACTCTGCCTAGAAGTTAAATAAGCAGGGAGACAATATACAGCCTTGACGTACTCCTTTTCCTATTTGGAACCAGTCTGTTGTTCCATGTCCAGTTCGAACTGTTGTTTCCTGACCTGCATATAGGTTTCTCAAGAGGCAGGTCAGGTGGTCTGGTATTCTCATCTCTTTCAGAATTTCCCACAGTTTATTGTGATCCAGCTAATCAATCCTAAAAATCAATTCTGAATATTCATTTGAAGGACTTATGCTGAACCTGAAGCTCCAATACTTTGGCCACATGATGTGAAGAGCTAACTCAATTTAGGAAGAGACTCTGATGCTGGGAAAGATCGAGGGCAAGAGGAGAGGTGGATGGCAGAGGATGAGATGATTGTATGGCATCACCGACTCAATAGACATAAGTGTAAGCAAACTCCAGGGGATAGTGAAGGACAGGGAAGCCTGGCTTGTTGCAGTCCATGGGGTCACAAAGAGTCAGACACGACTCAGTGACTGAACATCAAGACTATTGTTCTTATATAGGAAAATAGTAATCCAAGGCAGGACCCTATTCCTAGAGAGATTGGAGAGATTATTGCCACCATCAAGGACTTGAAAGTTGCAGGGGTGGTAATTTCCAGCACATTCCCATTTAATGCACTGATTTGGCCTGTGCAGAGGACAGATGGACCTTGGAGAATGACAGCGAATAATTGTAACCTTAACCAGGTGGTGATTGTAATTGCAGCTATTTGTACCAGATGATGTTTCATTACTTGAGCATATTAACGTATCCTCTGGTACCTGGTTTATGTGGCTAATTGATCTAACCAATGATTTTTTCCTCCATATCTGTCAATAAAGTTCACCAGAATCAGCTTGCTTTCAGTTTGTAAGGATCTTGATTATTTCCCTTCTGACAAGATATCATACCATTACATTGGTAACATTATTCTGATCAGACCTAGTGAGCATGAAGTAGCAACTACTCTAGACTTCTTGGTAAGACATCTGCATGTCAGAGTAGGGAGATTAATCCTACAAAAATACAGGGGCCTAAAGACCTGTACTCCAAAAACTGTTAGATGTGATGAAAGAAATTGAGGATGACACAAACAGATAGAAAGATATACTGTGTTCTTGGATTAGATGAATAAATATTCTTAAAATGAGCATACTCCCCAAAGCAATCTGCATATTCAGTGCAATTCCTATTAAATTACCAATGACATTTTTCATCGAACTAGAACAAAAATCTTTTAAGTTTATACGGAAACACAGAAGACCTCAAATAGCCAAAGCAGTCTTGAGAAAGGAGAACAAAGCTGAAGGAATCAGACTCACTGACTCCAGGCTAAACTACAAAGCTACAGTAATTAAAACAGTATCAGTTCAGTTCAGTCGCTCAGTCGTGTTTGACTCTTTGCGACCCCATGAATTGCAGCACGCCAGGCCTCCCTGTCCATCGCCATCTCCCGGAGTTCACTCAAACTCATGTCCATCGAGTTGGTATCCAGCCATCTCATCCTCTGTCATCCCCTTTTCCTCCTGACCCCAATCCCTCCCAGCATCAGAGTATTTTCCAACAAGTCAACTCTTCGCATGAGGTAGCCAAAGTACTGGAGTATCAGCTTTAGCATCATTCTGTCCAAAGACCATCCAGGGCTGATCTCCTTTAGAATGACTGGTTGGATCTCCTTGCAGTCCAAGGGACTCTCAAGAGTCTTCTCCAACACCACAGTTCAAAAGCATCAATTCTTCGGCACTCAGCTTTCTTCACAGTCCAACTCTCACATCCATACATGACCACTGGAAAAAACCATAGCCTTGACTAAATGGACCTTTGTTGGCAAAGTAATGTTTCTGTTTTTCAGTTGCTATCTAGGTTGGTCATAACTTTCCTTCCAAGGAGTAAGCGTCTTTTAATTTCATGGCTGCAATCATCATCTGCAGTGATTTTGGAGCCCCCAAAAATAAAGTCTGACACTTTCCACTGTTTCCCCATCTATTTCCCATGAAGTGATGGGACAAGATGCCATGATCTTAGTTTTCTGAATGTTAAGCTTTAAGTCAACTTTTTCACTCTCCTCTTTCACTTTCATCAAGAGGCTTTTTAGTTCTTCACTTTCTGCCATAACGGTGGTGTCATCTGCATATCTGAGGTTACTGATATTTCTCCCGGCAATCTTGATTCCAGCTTGTGCTTCTTCCAGCCCAGCGTTTCTCATGATTTACTCTGCATTTAAGTTAAATAAGCAGGGTGACAATATGCAACCTTGATGTACTCCTTTTCCTATTTGGAACCAGTCTGTTGTTCCATGTCCAGTTCGAACTGCTGCTTCCTGACCTGCATATAGGTTTCTCAAGAGGCAGGTCAGGTGGTCTGGTATTCCCATCTCTTTCAGAATTTTCCACCATTTATTGTGATCCACACAGTCAAAGACTTTGGCATAGTCAATACAGCAGAAATGGATGTTTTTCTGGAACTCTCTTGCCTTTTTGATGATCCAGTGGATGTTGGCAATTTGATCTGTTTCCTCTGCCTTTCCTAAAACCAGCTTGAACATCTGGAAGTTCACAGTTCACATACTGCTGAAGCCTGGCTTGGAGAATTTTGAGCATTACTTTACTAGTGTGTGAGATGAGTGCAATTGTGTGGTAGTTTGAGCATTCTTTGGCATTGCCTTTCTTTGAGATTGGAAGGAAAACTGACCTTTTCCAGTCCTGTGGCCACTGCTGAGTTTTCCAAATTTGCTGGCATATTGAGTGCAGCACTTTAACAGCGTCATCTTTCAGGATTTGAAATAGCTCCACTGGAATTCCATCACCTCCACTAGCTTTGTTCATAGTGATGCTTTCTAAGGCCCACTTGACTTCACATTCCAGGATGTCTGGCTCTAGGTGAGTGATCATACCATCGTGATTATCTTGGTCATGAAGATCTTTTTTGTACAGTTCTTCTGTGTATTCTTTAGAGCAGGCAGCAAAGTTGAGGTGATAAAGCCAGGGGGTCTGATTAAACAGCCCACAGTGCTACTTTCCAAAGGGCTGTTGCAGTTTATAATGCTATCAGCTATGATGAGGGAACTAAATTTACTGTCTTAATAAAAAAAGATATTATAGTATATATAAGATGATACTTCAAAATTTCTTTAATTTGCATGTATCTCATTAATGGTATGGGCCTCCCAGGTGGCACAGTGGTAAAGAATCCACCTGCCAGTGCAGGAGACACAAAAGATGTGGGTTTGATCCCTGGGTTGGGAAGATCCTCTGGAGTAGGAAAGGGCAACCCACTCCAGTATTCTTGCCTGGAAAATTCCATGGACAGAGGATCCTGAAGGGCTACAGTCCCTGGGGTCACAAACAGTTGGACACGATTGAGCAACTGAGTATGCAGGCGTAAAATTTGAGGATATAATAGTTATTGTGAACATCGTCTCTAGCTTCTAAATAGTTTACTGGATTTCTAAATATTTTCTTGGGACTAGCCTGGTTTTCTAGTGGTTAAGAATCTGACTGCCAGTGCAGGGAGCATGGGTTCGATCCCTGGTCTGGGAATATTCCACATGCTGCAAGATAACTAGCCCGTGCGCTGCACCTACTGAGCCTATGCACACTAGAGCCCATACTCTGAAACAAGAGAAGCCACTGCAATGAGAAGCCCATGCATAGCAACTGGAGAGCAGCTCCCACTCACCATAACTAGAGAAAGCCCATAGGCAGCAATGGAGACCCAACACAGCCAAAAATAAATTTCTAAGAAATAATTTTCCTGTTGCTTTATAAACTTTGTTTGTTTTATACCCCCTTTTGATTTGCTTAATAGTTGAGATTTATTACATATTTTTCTGTCATATACAAAACCTTGCTAACTGCTTTCCATAACTGATAGTCATTTGCCAGTCAAATATTTTCTTTTTAATGTTTTACTGTTTAAATTTTCCACTAATCTTATATTTTATTTCTCACTGGTGTCTTAAAACATAATTAGTCATATCTGCCTCAGTAACTCTGGACACAGGGCAGGAAGCCACTGTGCTGGTCTTAAGTCACTTGAACCATCTCCATCAAAATCACCTAAAGTGCTTAGAGAAAATGCAATTTCCTGGGGCCCTAAATTACAGTTGCTGATTGAGAATGTGAGGGGGATAAGCATCAATAATTTGCATCTTTAACAAGCTCCCCAGGGGATTACTAAACTTGAAGAATCATTGTACTAAGCAGTGTTCTCAACCTTTTTTTTCCCCCTGTATAAGTACCTAACCCTAACATAATGCAAATATAAAAGCAAAAACCTATGCAGTTTCAAATACCTAAGATAATCCACTGATTTCACTTTCCCTAAACTGCTTATATATGGGAGGAATCTACTTTTAAGGTAAAGTTTTTTTTAAAGTGAGGGAAATGTTATGATTTTGTTTGTGGGTAACTTCTCTAATAAATGATTACCTCAGTTAATAGCTATACTTCTGGTAAACATCCTTTAAATATTTTCAGATTCTTTCTTTTAGGATTTTTGCATTTGTCCTCTTTTCCATAATGTAACATACATGTGTTTCTATAAACATAATAAATATTTCCCTCATTGAATATAAAATTTCAAAATATTTTAAGATGAGTTGACCATGTTAGCCTCAAAGTTCACCAGTTTCATTACATTTCTGTGAAGCTACTTAATAAGTTAAAATAAATTTTATGTTTAAATAGTTAAAATAAAATTTTCTAGTGCATTTAAAAATGCTGATATTCATTATATATTTTAGGCATTTACACTGTTTGCTACACATTTCCTGGAACTGTGCCAGATAGATGTTCTGTATCCTAATGTAGAAAACATGCATTTTGAAGTTCAACATGTAAAGAACACTTCAAGAAATAAAGAAGCAATCTTGTATACCTACAAACTTTCTAAGGGACTCACAGAAGAAAAAAATTATGGTATGCTTATAAAAATTTTATATTTGTATACTATATATATATATATCTGTGTATATAAATGTGTGTATATGCTGAAATACTATTTATTCTCATAAGATAAACTTTCTTTCCTGTTTATTTGACTATCAGTCTAAGCAATTTTATCTTTCATTCTTTTGAATGCTTATATGCTCTAAGACTGTATTTTCTATGTCAAATTCACATTTTTATGTATTAAGCTTGTTTCAAAAACATATTAACAGTAACTATGTAGAATTATAATACATGGGAGCCCCAGAAGTATAGTTTCTATACTTAGGAAAATGTAATTTAGTTGTACTTGAATGTTATATACTGAATTGGAAATTATATATTTCTTAGACACTCTTTTAGTAACAAGGTCCTTCCTCTTCAAATTTGGAGAACTTGATAATTAAATCTTAAGTCTTAAAATGGAATGTGTTACCAAATTATGTGTGTTCATAAAATTGGTTAGATATTTTCTATCTAAATCATTATGATACATGTAAAGTTGACAGATTCAGGGAATTTTCAATTGACTTTTATATTTGTTGTTCAGTCACTCAGTCATGTTGACTCTTCATGAACTATGGACTGCAGCACACCAGGCTTCCCTGTCCTTCACCATCTCCTGGAGCTTGCTCAAACTCATGTCCACTGAGTCGGTGATGCCATCCAACCATCTCGTGCACTATCATCCCCTTCTCCTCCTGCCTTCAGTCTTTCCTAGCATCAGGGTCTTTTCTAGTGAGTTGGCTCTTCTCTTCTCATCAGGTGGCCAAAGTATTGGAGCTTCAGCTTCAGCATTAGTCCTTCCAATGAATATTTGGGATTGATTTCCTTTAGGATTGACCGGTTTGATATCCTTGCAGTCCAGGGAACTATCAGTCTTTTCCAACACCACAGTTCAAAAATATTAATTCTTCGGTGCTCAGCCTTTATGGTCCAACTCTCACATTCATACATGACTACTGAAAAACCATAGCTTTGACTATACAGACCTTTGTTGGCAAAATAATGTTTCTGCTTTTTAACATGCTGTCTAGGTTTGTCATAGCTTTTCTTCCAAGGAGCAAATGTATTTTAATTTCATGGCTTCTGTGCCCATCTGCAGTGATTTTGGAGCCCAAGAAAATAAAGTCTCTCACTCTTCCCATTGTTTCCCCATCTATTTGCCAAGAAGTGATGTGACCAGATGCCATGATTTTCGTTTTCTGAATGTTGAATTTTAAGCCAGCTTTTTCACTCTCGTCTTTCTCTGTCATCAAGACGGTCTTTAGTTCCTCTCAACTTTCTTCCACTAGGGTGTGTCATCTGCATATCTGAGGTTATTGCTGTTTCTTCTGGCAATCTTGATTCCAGCTTGTGCTTTATCCAGCCCAGCATTTCACGTGATTTACTCTGCATAAAAGTTAAATAAGCAGGGAGACAATATACAGCTTCTATGTACTCCTTTCCCAATTTGGAACCAGTCCGTTGTTCCATGTCTGGTTCTAGCTGCTGCTTCTTGACCTGCATACAGATTTCTCAGGAGGCATGTAAGGTGGTCTGGTATTCCCATATCTTTCAGAATTTTCCACAGTTTGTTGTGATCCACACAAAGATTTTAGCCTGGTCAATGAAGCAGAAGTCGATGTTTTTGTGGAATTCTCTTGCATTTTCTATCATCTAGTGGATGTTGGCAATGTGATCTCTGGTTCCTCTGCCTTTTCTAAATCCAACTTGAACATCTGGAAGTTCTTGGTTCACGTACTATTGAAACCTAGCTTGGAGAATTTTGAGCATTACTTTGCTAGCATGTGAGATGAGTGCAATTGTGTTGTAGTTTGAACATTCTTTGGCACTGCCCTTCTTTGGGATTGGAAGGAAAACTGACCTTTTCCAGTCTTATGGCCACTGCTGAGTTTTCCAAATTTGCTGGCATATTGAGTACAGCACTCTCACAGCATCATCTTTCAGGATTTGAAATAGCTCAGCTGTAATTCCATCACCTCCACTAGCGTTGTTTGTAGTGATGCTTCCTAAGGCCCACTTGGCTTCGCACTCCAACATGCTTCCTCTAGGTGAGTGATGACACCATTGTGGTTATCTGGGTCATTAAGATCTTTTTTGTGTAGTTTTTTATGTATTTTTGCCACCTCTTCTTAATATCGTCTGCTTCTGTTAGGTCCATACCATTTCTGTCCTTTATTGTGCCTATCTTTGCACAAAATGCACCCTTGGTATCTCTCATTTTCTTAAAGAGATCTCTAGTCTTTCCCATTCTGTTGTTTTCCTCTATTTCTTTGCATTGATCACTGAGGAAGGCTTTCTAATCTCTCCTTGCTATTCTTTGGAACTCTGCATTCAGATGGGTATATCTTTCCTTTCCTCCTTTGCCTTTCAATTCTCTTCTTTTCTCAGCTATTTGTAAGACATCCTCAGACAACCATTTTGCCTTTTAGCATTTCTTTTTCTTGGGAATGATTTTGATCACCACCTCCTATATAATGTTCTTCAGGCAATCTGTCTACCAGATCTGATCCTTTGAATCTGTTTGTCACTTCCACTGTATAATTGTAAGGGATTTCATTTAGGTCATACTCAAATGGTTAGTGATTTTTCCCTACTATCTTCAATTTAACTCTGAATTTTGGAATAAAGAATTCATGATCTGAGCCACAGTCAGCTCCTGGTCTTGTTTTTGCTAACTGTATGGAGCTTCTCCATCTTCAGCGACAAAGAATATAATCAGTCTGATTTTGGTATTAACCATCTGGTGATTTTCATGTGTAGAGTCGTCTCTTGTTTTGTTGGAAGAGGGTGTTTGCTATGACCAGTGCTTTCTTTTAGCAAAACTCTGTTAACCTTTGCCCTGCTTCATTTTGTACTCCAAGGCCAAACTTGTCTGTTACCCAGGTATCTCTTGACATCCTACTTTTGCATTCTAGTCCCCTATAATGAAAAGGACATCTTTTTTGGGTGTTAGTTCTAGAAGGTCTTGTAGGTCTTCATAGAACTACTCAACTTCAGCTTCCTTGGCATTAGTGGTTGGGGCAAAGACTTGGATTACTGTGATATTGAATCATTTGCCTTGGAAATGAACAGAGATCATTCTGTCATTTTTAAGATTGCACCCTAGTACTGCATTTTGGACTCTTGTTGACTATGAGGGCTACTCTATTTCTTCTAAGGGATTCTTCACCACAGTACTAGATGTAATGTTCATCTGAATTAAATTCACCCTTTCCACTCCATTTTAGTTCACTGATTGCTAAAATGTCGATGTTCACTCTTGCCAGCTCCTGTTTGACCACTTCCAATTTACCTGGAAACACAGACCTAACATTCCAGATTCCTAAGCAATATTGTTCTTTACAGCATTAGACTTAGTTTCACCACTAGACACACCCACAACTGGGTGTTGTTTCTGTTTTGACTCAGCCTCTTTATTCCTTCTGGAGCTATTTCTCACTCTTCTCCAGTACCATAGTGGGCCCTACTGACCTGGGGAGTTCATCTCTCAGTGTCATATATTTGCCTTTTCATACTGTTCATGGGATGTGAAGGCAAGAATGCTTAAATGGTTTGCTGTTCTCTTCTCCAGTGGACCACATTTTATCAGAACTCCCCAGCATGACCTGTCTGTCTTGAGTGGCTCTACATAGCATGGCTCATAGTTTCATTGAGTTAGACAAGTCTGTGATCCATGTGACCAGTTTGGTTAGTTTCCTGTGACTGTGGTTTTCATTCTATCTGCCCTCTGATGGATGAGGATAAGAGGTTTATGGAAACTTCCTGATGGGAGGGACCCCCTGTGTGGAAAACTGGGTCTTGCTCTGATGGGTGGGACCATCCTCAGTACATCTTTAATCCAATTTTCTGCTGATGTGGTGTGGTTGTGGTCCCTCCCTGTAGTTTGGCCTCAGGCCAAACTATTGCAGGAGTAATGGTGGTAATGGTGACCTCCTTCAAAGGACTTACCCCAGTACAATGCAGCTCCCAGGACTGTTGTGGTCAGTGCTCCTGACCCTTGGCAGTCCACTGTCAACCCACACCTCCATCAGAGACTTCTGGACACTCACAGGCAAGTCTGGTTCAGCCTCTTGTGGGGTCACTGCTCCTGTCTCCTGGGTCCTGGTGTACACAAGGTTTTGTTGTGCCCTTGAAGAGTCTGTTTCCCCAGTCCTTTGGAAGTTTTGTTATCAAATCCCTTCAAAGTCAAATTCCCTCAGGGTTCTCAGGCTCTTTGCCAGGTTCCCAGGTTGGGAAATCTGTTGTGAGCCCTAGAACTGTGCAACAGTACAAGAACTTCTTTGGTATAATCTAAATCTAAGATAGTGGCAGAGTATATCATGAGAAATGCTGGGCTGGATGAAGCACAAGCTGGAATCAAGATTGCTGGGAGAAATATCAGTAACCTCAAATATGCAGATGACACCACCCTTATGGTAGAAAGTGAAGAACTAAAGAGCGTCTTGATAAAAGTGAAAGAGGAGAGTGAAAAAGTTGGTTTAAAGCTCAACATTCAGAAAGCTAAGATCATGGCATTCGGTCCCATCACTTCATGGCATATAGATGGGGAAACAGTAGAAACAGTGGCTGACTTTATTTTTTTGGGCTCCAAAATCACTGCAGATGGTTATTTCAGCCATGAAATTGAAAGACACTTACTCCTTAGAAGGAATGTTATGGCCAACATAGACAGCATATTAAAAAGCAGAGACATTGAATGGATAAGAAAGCTGTGGTACATATACACAATGGAGTATTACTCAGCCATTGAAAAGAATACATTTGAATCAGTTCTAATGAGGTGGATGAAACTGGAGCCTATTATACAGAGTGAAGTAAGCCAGAAAGAAAACACCAATACAGTATACTAACGCATATATATGGAATTTAGAAAGATGGTAACAATAACCCTGTATGTAAGACAACAAAAGAGACACAGATGTATACAACAGTCTTTTGAACTCTGTGGGAGAGGGAGAGGGTGGGATGATTTGGGAGAATGGCATTGAAACATGTATAATATCATATATGAAACGAATTGCCAGTCCAGGTTCAATGCATGATACAGGATGCTTGGGGCTGGTGCACTGGGATGACCCAGAGGGATGGTATGGGGAGGGAGGTGGGAGGGGGGTTCAGGATGGGGAACACGTGTATACCTGTGGCAGATTCATGTTGATGTATGGCAAAACCCACACAATATTGTAAAGTAATTAGCCTCCAATTAAAATAAATAAATTAAAAAAAAAGAAAAGCAGAGACATTACTTTGTCAACAAAGGTCCGTCTAGTCAAGGCTATGGTTTTTCCAGTAGTCATGTATGGATGTGAGAGTTGGACTGTGAAGAAAGCTGAGCACCGAAGAATTGATGCTTTTGAACTGTGGTGTTGGAGAAGACTCTTGAGAGTCCCTTGGACTGCAAGGAGATCCAACCAGTCCATCCTAAAGGAAATCAGTCCTGGGTGTTCACTGGAAAGACTGATGCTGAAGCTGAAGCACCAATACTTTGGCCACCTGATGCAAAGAGCTGACTTATTTGAAAAGACCCTGATGCTGGGAAAGATTGAGGGCAGGAGGAGAAGGGGATGACAGAGGATGAGATGGTCGGATGGCATCACCGACTCAGTGGACATGCGTTTGGGTAGGTTCCGGGAGTTCATGATGGACAGGGAGGCCTGGTGTGCTGCAGTTCATGGTGTTGCAAAGAGTCGGACATGAATGAGTGACTGAACTGTACTGAACTGAAGATAGTGGAGTGGAAAGAACTGCGCTCATCTTTTCCTCCGAGTACACCGAAAGTGCAACTAGTTGCTGAACAACCATCTGTAGGAGAATGTTGGATCCACCAAAAAAACATATCCTGTGTCCAAGGGCAAAGTAGAAGCTCCAACAAGACGATAGGAGGGATGCAATCATGTTTTAAAATCAAATCTCAGACTCGCCAGAGAGACTCAGAGGGAGCGAACAAACCTTGTATGCACCAGAACCCAGGGAAAGGAGCAGCAACCTCACAAGAAACTGAGCCAGACCTGCTTTTTGAATGTTTGAGTGTCTGCTGTGGAAGAATAGGACAGCAGTGACCTGCCACAGGGACAAGGGGTCTGGCTACAGCAGACCTGGGAGGCATGGCATATGGCATAAGTCCGCTTGGAGAAAGTTGCCATTAGCCCCACTATAGAGCCACTATGCAGACGACCCACAAAGTGGACTTTTACAGATAAATTTCCCAAAATTATTTTAGCTATGACTGTTCTTTGTGAGAGTAAAAAAAAAAGCATCTTTCCTTTGCTATTTGAAATGGGAAAATCAAATGTATAACTTAATTTGTATTAGATGTTTAATCTTTATAAGCCTCAGCTTTATCTATTAAATGGTGATATGTGTGGATTTGTGAGGATTAGATGAATTATCAAATATGAACTGTCTAGCACAGTGCCTAGCAGTTAGTAACTTTTAAATAAATGTTGATGTTGCTTCTATTGCCTCTAAAGGAATAAATAAACTATTAGCATAAAGTAGAAAATCTGTGAGACACTGATACAATAAAAATCTAAGAGCATGAGAATATTACTGGTATTTGAATTTCCATGGAGTAGTCACTTACTGTTATGACTTCTGAGAAATTCCTCTCTCATTAATCTACTAAATATATGAATACTCAGCTGTAAGCTTATCTGTGACTACACTTTCTTCTATTCTGCAAAACCCATTATGTCCATTGACTTATAAACCAACTGAATTTGTAGTTGGAATTTCAGTGTTATTACTATTATCTGATTTTCTAATTACCTTTTTCCTTTCCCTTTCATATTTTCTGTCTCAGAGGTATCTTGAGAGGTAATTGATATTCTAATTTGTCTTACATGTCTTAGCAAGTAATTAAATCTAATAATTGGTAAGTTGTCACCCAGAACTTGGAAAAACATAATTTTAAGAAGTAAGTGGTTCTTAAATGCCTAAGAAAGGAAGTTTAAATCTGTGAAGAAAAGATTAATACTGATTAAAACAAACATAGCAAAACTACAAGTAATAATACTGAAGTCCCATTGTTTATAATTTTAGGATTAAAAGCTGCAGAGGTGTCATCACTTCCACCATCAATTGTCTTGGATGCCAAAGACATCACAACTCAAATTACCAGACAGATTTTGGTAAGGAAATTTTAGCAATAAGAATTATTTTTCAAATTAAGAAAATACTTGTAGTATACATGCTTATTATGGTCTTGGGTCTAAATATATAATAAGTAAAAATTAAAACATTTAAAACAAAACCTATTTCCTAAATAAAGGAAATCCTTTTTACTTCTCAAAACTTTTTTGGTTTGATGTATTATAACTGTCCCTAGAAAATCTACTAATAAGATAGGAAACAAAAGTTAAACAGTTCAGTTCATCTAGTACTTATTGCTACACTGACTTTATGATAAGAAAAGAAATCTCTTTAAATAAGCATTAAAAATAAAAATCAAAGTACTTCTCTGGTGGTCCAGTGGTTAAGGCTCCACGCTCCCAATGTAGGGGCCTGGGCTTGATCCCTAGTCAGGGAACTAGATCCCAACATGCCACACTGAAGATTCCACATGCTGCAATTAAGATTTGGCACAGCCAAAAGAAAAAAAAAAAAGAAACACTATGCACAACATTTCATACCTTTTAAAACAGTTTTCAAAGCTCTTGTATCCATTATCATATATAAGCCTCATAACTTTTCATGAAGTAGTTAGGTTTAATTAAAGATAAATAATAAAGTTATCATTTTTACTTACATTTTTACAGCTGAGGTTCACAGAGATTAAGTGATTTGCTAGGAAGAAGTAGATCCAACACTGAATTTATATCTGGTAACTGAAAATTTGGAAATCTTTTTTTTGTTGTTGTTGTTGCATCAGGTTGCTTTATATTGTTTTAAGAATCCATCCTGTTCAGTAAACTAAAGTAGGTGCAGTATAAATTTTCTTCAGTATTAACCTTTCTTTTATCTTTTACCCTTTCTTAACCTGCCTTCAGTTTTTTTGGTTTGTTTGTTTTTTTACATTCATCAGTCTTTTGACCTCAACTGCTCTTATGACTTTACTTGCCTAGTTATTCCATTGGAATTTTTCACCAGTGATTTTGGTAGTGGTCCAGTTCTGAAGAGCCTCTTATTACCTAGTTCTTCACAGTTCTTCTTGCCAAATTCCAATTATGGGCAACTTCTCCAGTAGTCTTCCAGTTTTTAGATTTCCTGATGCTGCTCAACATACATTGAAGACAGGCTAATTTTATCCACTGAAAATTAATATAACCTCTCTTTAGCTGAATATTTTACTGAGTAATTCCCATTCTTCTACTTCTTTGGTGATTACTTCTTTTCCTTCTTCACTGGTGCTTTCTATTATTCCATCTACCAAATAGAAGTATTCCTAAGATTTTACCATTTCTTTGTTTAGAATTCTGTACTCTTGGTGATTCTCATCCTTTCCTCAGCCTCCATTTTCATTTCTTTTTGACTCAATCTGTATATTTTTCTCCATATTTCTTCTTAAAACCTTAACTTACATTTTCTCTTCAATAGGTCCAAAATTAAATTTCTCATCTTTTGAAAAACCTTTTCTTCTCTTCACTTTCACATCTCCCATGGATGCTTAAGAGTCTATGAATTCTTCTTCTTAATTATATCTCAGTAGGTTCCCTTCCTTTTCTACATTTCTGCCACATTGAGTTACTTGTCGTTTCATCATTTTGACCTGATTGTGTACCACATTTTCTAACATGTTTGCTTTCTCTGTTTCCTCCATCTGGAATATCTTTCCTTTGAGGCTCTTCTGTCCATCAAGATTCATATTAAATGGGGCTTCCCTGGTGGCCCAGACAGTAAAAAACTGCCTATAATGTAGGAGACCTGGGTTCGGTCTCTGGGTGGGAAAGATCACCTAGAGAAAGGAATGGCTACCCATACTCCATCCTTTTGAAGCCTTTCTTGACCCAAGCTGGAAGTGAACTTTCTTTCCTCTGAACAATTTTGTATCTCCCTTATGGAACTTTCCATGATTAATCAATTGCTTGTAAACATGTATGTTTCACTGTAAGACTGAGCTTTTTGAGTTCCATTGTCATGTCAGGATGACATTTTGTATCCCCTGTAGTCGTAAATACAATTTATGGGATCTGGAATATAGATAATAATAGCTATAATTGTTGTTTAAATGATAAATGGATAGTTGATCAGTCAGTATAGCAGATAGATGGATGGATCAATGTTCTATCTCATGGAGTTGTATGCAGTTTTTCTACAGTGACAGTAAGAGAGAGAAGGAGTTCCTGGCTACCTAAAATTCATGGCTATTTAGAAGGAGTTGAAAGGATTGTGTTTCCCTTAGAGGATGGAAACTAAGTCTTTACATAAAAAGTTAAGATTGAAAAAATGCTGATTCCTCTATCTAGCTCAGGCAAAAAAGGGAATGAAGAATTTTCTAGTTGTACTCCCAACCCTGAAGGGAGGTATTCAAGGACTGAATATCCAAAGGTCCTCCAAAGTATTAGAAGAGTCCCATTTTAAGCATTATTTCTTAGGTATCCTTAAGTATAATTTGTTAAGAATTAAGGCATAATTTTAACTAGCTATTTGTGTTGCTTATTTTAAAAAATGTAATTTATCCCTGAAGCAGTATTTTCTTTTAGACTCTAGCAATTTCTATATATGAACCCTATTGAGGGACAGTTTACTGATGACCCATTCTGTCCACCAGTTTATCTGCTGGGGAACTAAAGTAGGAGATAGCAGAGTAGTACTCTGAGTGACATTTAAAATTATGAACACTGCATAGTAATTAGCAGAATGTTATTTTCCCATAACTTTTCATTGATAAAGTGCTTGTAGGACATAATTCTAGTGGATTTTCTATTACATTTTGGTGTTGTATTGAGAAACTTGAACCATTTAGCAGATTTTTTTCATTGAAAAATGGTTTTCAAGGATTAGGATCTGTCATAAAGTCGTAAATACTCATGAGAAATTTTATTCTCCAAAACAATATTTATTTTTTCTGGTATATTATTTGCTAGTTGGATGGGACTGACTTATCCAAAAATATTGGTTAGCCATTGAATTATTTCTATGAAAGGAGATAGAATATTGCCAAAATAAGAATCATATTTTAATTTTTATCTATATTTTTTTCAATAACAGCAAAACCAAAGGAGTGCTCCTGAGATGGAAAGACAGAGAGCTGTGTACCATCTAGCTACTAGACTTGTTCAAACTGCTCGAAACTCTCAATTGGATCCAGACAGTTTACGAACATATTTAAGTAATCTCAAAAAGAAGTATGAAGTAGATTTTCCCAGGGCTGAACAAGATTCAGAAAAGACTGAAGAATAGTAATAATTCACATCTTATACTAATGAAATAATGTCTTAATATGAGAAACCTAGAATTCATTTTTCCTGTGAGCAAAAGAAAATATTTGCTAAATTTTATATTTTAATTGAAAATTACATTGTATTAACATCAGCATTATCGTCCATATATTCTGTATAAGAAAATGTTTGTTATATAACTTAAGAAAGAAATGAGAACTATTTAAAGAACTGATTTTTATGTTAGAAAAAATCTAATGTGACACTTTTCTCATTTATGATACTTCATGTTATAAGTTATGGTTTCACATGTTATCGTATATAGTTTAGCTAAAAGAAATCTTTCTTTGTGGGCCTGGAAACTTAGGTGAGGTTTTCTTTTATACTCTTATTTGGAACCAATATTTCTTTTACATTCTTACTATGATTCAATAATTTCTTAATTAATGCCATCAAATTCCAACACTGGATACATCTGAAGTTTGTTAGAATAGCATTGAGAGTTTTAAAGTATTCATTTTGGCATTCAGTATAGTTCTAAAGGTTGAAATTCAGCAAATGGTATTTCATAATGCAGAGAGTGTTTCTGGAAGGAGTAGTTACCTAATAGCCAGGTGTTCTGTTTTCTACTCACCAACCCCTTCCCTTTTCCAAATTTTCATTTTTGACCATCTTTTTTAGGTGAGTAACCAAGGCAGCAGAAAGATAATATTGATATGTTTGCCTTAATTGTTGATTCACAAGGAAACATTATGTAGAACTGTTTTTGCACAGGCATGTGGCTCACAGCACCTCTTAGAGTTTACCCAAAGTTTATTCTATAAATGGACAGAATAAAATGGAAAACTGTCAGTTATTCAATAACTGCAAAGAGCTTCTCAAACACCTTATTTCTGCAGTTCCATCTCAGTAAAAGACTTAGTCACATAATCTCAACCCAAAGGCCTAACAATGGGGAAATTATTAAATAATTTTAAAGTATTTTTGTTAATATATGCATATTTTATTTTACAAAATGTAATAATTTTGACTTTATTCAACTCTCGGTATTCTAAGTACATATTAGTAGCCAAGTATACTGAAAAGTTATAATCTGAAAGACACACATTCTTTTTTTTTTTTTAATTACTGTAAATTAGTGTTAGTACTTACATTACTGCTGCTGCTGCTAAGTCACTTCAGTCGTGTCTGACTCTGTGCAACCCCATAGACTTACATTAGATATATGTTAAATGTCCTATTAGACTACTTATATTTCCTATTATCATGTTTTATAAATAGAGCTCCACAGTATTTGAATTTTATAACCACATTTTAATTCACAGCCTTTGAGATGAATTGTATTTTGTGTGGTCATTCCTAAAAGCAGGTAGATAATTTAGACTTGTGGCAAGTTTCTAGGAGGCATTGAGGAACTAAAGGGCATCATACACTGTTTAGGAGGGCAGGGAAGAAAAGGAGGAAGCAATAAAAGTCAGAAGGGGAGCAGGGCTGTGGAAGAAAAGCAGGCAGCAGAGACAAGTGCAAAATACTAAATATGCTAGATATCATTTCCTCAGATGTATTAGCTCCCCTTTACATTTAATGCCAAATTAAATTCCACCAGACTTTTAAGAAATTGTTCATCGTTTAGAGCTTTTGATGCGAAAACTGTAGCCAGCTGATTAATCCCTTTTATTTTAGATTTGAAGTACTGAAATAAAAATGGATTTATATCTTCTTAAAATTAAATTGCTTTTTCTTCAATCATTTTGTGTGTAGCAGAAGCACATGAAAAAGCAAGTCAGATGAAGATAGAATTATTAAGTCATGGTGCTATAGGACAGAGGTGAAAGGTAGGGAGACGATCCATTCTTTAATTTTCAGGTCTATTTGCTCTCTTTAATACCTCTTCACCTTTGTCTTTCTCTAAAATTATAGATTGTTATCTCATAATCCAGTCTTTTAAGATAAATATTCATAATGTTGTAGCAAACTCCTTGATAATCTACCTCAAAGCCATTTTTTTAGTCTGCTCCACCTTTCTCCTCACATAAATTAATCTTTCTCAGGTCTAAGGCTAAGGTACATGGGAGTAGAGGAAAAAGGCAGCTAACCCTCATGCCTGGGAAGTAATACATGTATTTGTTTATTTTTAAATTTACATCCAGTAAAATTAAATTTTCATTTAAGTCTATAATTTGATGAATTTTGGCACGTTTATGGATTTGTGGAACCACTACCACTACCACAATTGAGATGCAGAACAGTTCAGTCACTACCAGATGATCCCTCAGTACTGGCCCTTTGTGGCCAAATTCTTCCCTGACCTCTGTCTTCACTGGGAATGGTTAAGGATTTCTTCCCTATAATTTTGTTTTTACCAATTAGGTAGCATGTGACCTTTAGAGACTGGCTTCTTTTACTGAGCATCATGTACTTTAGAATTTATCCATTGCTAGCTGGTATTCCATTGTTTGTATTGAATATGTACCATGGTTTATTCACTCACTCACTGAAGGACATTTAGGCATTTTGTTTTTGACGATTTCAAATAAAGCTGTTATGAACATTTGGATACAGATTTTTGTGTGAGTGTTAAGTTTTAATTTATTAAAATTTACTTAATTTAGTGGACTGGCTCTGTCATATTGTAAGTATATATTTAACTTCAAGAGAAGCTGCTAAACTCTTTCCAAGAGGGTTTATACCATTTTGCGTTCTTGTCAACCATGTATGAGAGGTTCAGTTGTCCTACATGTTCTTTAGCACTTGTCAGCTTTTTAAAAAATATTAGCCATTCTAATAGATGTGCAATGAGTAATGTATTTAAGATATTTTAAAGTTATTCTGATCATTCTTTCACAAGCAGTGATTTTTAAAACTCTTTTTTCCAAAATTATTTTTTAGCTGCTTTTTAGTGGCTCTTGGTAACATGTTAAATGTTTCCCTTCAAGCGAAAGTTTCAGAGTAAGTCTTACTGTAAAAAGAAAAAAACTACTGAAAAATCTAGTTCCATAATATTTACTATGGAACAGACAACATGCTGTGTGCTAGGTGCACAAAAGATGTCTGACCTTGAGGTAGACTTCAGGTGTAGTTAAGAGAAAAAAGCAAACTTAGACGGGTTGGAATACCATGTGATAAGTACAATAGTAGAGGAAAATAAGAAGGGTAACAGCACCAAAAAGTGTTGGCAATTCTTTGTGGTTCAAGGGAGTTTAAGGCTAGTAAAATACGTCAAGTGCTCAGGAACAGAGAGCATTTTAGTTAAGGATCACCATGTGTAAAAGCAAAAAGATGTGACACCAGAAGCAGTTTGGTTTATCTGGGGGATAGAGTGCATATGAGAGTGGCAAAAGGTTGAAGAAGGTGCTTTATATAGTTTCTCCTTTAGATGACAAAAGAGTTTGCTGGAGAGTAGAAGAGGATGGTGGTAGTAGAGGAATAACATGATTAGATTTTCCTTTTGAAAGATCGTCTGGGTGATAGCATAAATGGTTTGGAGATGTGTGGTTGAAACCAAGCAGATGAGAGAGTTTAAGAAACTTTTAAGTAGTGCAGAAGAGAATTGATGATTAAGAGTGGAAACAGTGAGAATGGAGTGAGAACGGTGTGTTGTGTGTGTGACAGTGAGAATGGAGTACAGGTGTGTGTGTGTGTGTGTAAAGGAGACAGAACAGTGAGAATGGAGTGAGAACAGGTTGTGTGTGTGTGTGTGTGCGCGTAAAGGAGGAGAATGGAGATGATGGAGTAGAGAAAACATTGATTTGAAAGATATTGAGATTTTGTGCTGATTAACCAGATTAATGATTCATGACTTATCTGATTTTTTAGTGAGGGAAAGGTGTTATTGGTTGAAGTGTGTCTTTTTGAAAAAGAAGCATTAAATCCTAACCCCCTACACCTCAGAATATGACCTTATTTGGAAATAGGATCATCTTAAATGTAGTTAGTTAAGATGAGATCATACTGGAGAAGGGTGGGCCCCTATATGATTGGCCCTTATAAGATTACTATGTGAAGACAGAGACTCGGAGAACACCATGTGAAGACAGAGGATTGGAGTGATGTATCTACAAGCCAAGGAATACCAAAGATTGCTGGGAAACCAACAGAAATTAGAAATAGACAAGGAAGGATTCCCCTACAGGCTTCAGAGGGAGTGTGGTTCTACTAACACCTCAGTTTGGACTTCTGGCTCCAGAACTATGAGATAATAAATTGCTGTTGTTTTAAGCTATCTAGTTTGTGTACTTTGTTATGGCAGCCCTAGCAAATTAATACAGAAAGGAAGAGTTAAATATGATTCTAGGTGGTGATTCCATCAACTATGTTGAGAAATATAGAAATAATAATTCCAGTAGAAAGAAATTTCAGGGAATTCTCTTGTGGTCCAGTGGTTGGTACTCAACCCTCTGAGTGGCAGGCTCTCAGATTAGATCCCTGGTTAAGGAACTAAAATTCTGCAAGCTGCATGACCTGGCCAAAAGAAAAAAAAAGATTAAAGGTGATTCTTTTTTTACTTCATATTATAATGTATTTTCAACCAAAAAAATTAACTGTCTTATATGCTACTGGTAAAATTTTCAAATGTGAATGTATTGTGTGTTGTTTGAACTTCCTGTGTATTTATTTATGAGCTTAAAATATGTACAAATTATGGCCATAATTTTCCTTCCAAGGAGTAAGTGTCTTTTAATTTCATGGCTGCAATCACCATTTGCAGTGATTTTGGAGCCCAAAAACATAAAGTCAGCCACTGTTTCCACTGCTTCCCCATTTATTTGCCATGAAGTGATGGGACCAGATGCCATGATCTTAGTTTTCTGAATGTTGAGCTTTAAGCCAACTTTTTCACTCTCCTCTTTCACTTTTATCAACATGCTCTTTAGTTCTTCTTCACTTTCTGCGATAAGGGTGGTGTCATCTGCATATCTGAAGTTATTGATATTTCCCCGGCAGTCTTGATTCCAGCTTGTGCTTCATCCAGCCCAGCGTTTCTCATGATGTACTCTGCATATAAGTTAAATAAGCAGGGTGACAATATACAGCCTTGACGTACTCCTTTTCCTATTTCAGTTCAGTTCAGTTGCCTAGTCATGTCCAACTCTTTGCGACCCCATGAATCGCAGCATGCCAGGCCTCCCTGTCCATCACCAGCCATGAAGAGATACCCCACATCCAAGGTAAGAGAAACCCAAGTAGGATGGTAGGTGTTGTGAGAGGGCATCAGAGGGCAGACACACTGAAACCATAATCACAGAAAACTAGTCAATCTGATCACATGGAGACCACAGCCTTGTCTAACTCAATGAAACTAAGCCATGCTGTGTGGGGCCACCTGCTGTGTGGGGCCACCCAAGATGGATGGGTCATGGTGGAGAGATCTGACAGAATGTGGCCCACTGGAGAAGGGAATGGCAAACCACTTCAGTTTTCTTGCCTTGAGAACCCCATGAACAGTAGGAAAAGGCAAAATGATAGGATACTGAAAGAGGAACTCCCCAGGTCAGTAGGTGCCCAATATGCTACTGGAGATCAGTGGAGAAATAACTCCAGAAAGAATGAAGGGATGGAGCCAAAGCAAAAACAATACCCAGCTGTGGATGTGACTTGTGATAGAAGCATGGTCCAATGCTGTAAAGAGCAATATTGCATAGGAACCTGGAATGTTAGGTCCAT
Organism: Bos indicus; assembly: GCF_029378745.1. Lineage (NCBI taxonomy): Eukaryota > Metazoa > Chordata > Mammalia > Artiodactyla > Bovidae > Bos > Bos indicus. The sequence goes on along the minus strand of NC_091762.1, from coordinate 69,219,396 downwards.
GAATCAAGGCAAATTGAAAGTGGTCAAACAGGAGATGGCAAGAGTGAACGTCGACATTCTAGGAATCAGCGAACTAAGATGGACTGGAATGGGTGGGTGAATTTAACTCAGATGACCATTATATCTACTACTGTGGGCAGGAATCTCTTAGAAGAAATGGAGTAGCCATCATAGTTAACAAAAGAGTCCGAAATGCAGTACTCAGATGCAATCTCAAAAACGACAGAATGATCTCTGTTCCAAGGCAAACCATTCAATATCACAGTAATCCAAGCCTGTGCCCCAACCAATAACGCTGAAGAAACTGAAGTTGAACAGTTCTATGAAGACCTACAAGACCTTTTAGAACTAACACCCAAAAAAGATGTCCTTTTCATTATAGGGGACTGGAATGCAAAAGTAGGAAGTCAAGAAACACCTGGGGTAACAGGCAAATTTGGCCTTGGAATATGCAGTGAAGCAGGGCAAAGGCTAATAGAGTTTTCCTATTTGGAACCAGTCTGTTGTTCCATGTCCAGTTCTAATTGTTGCTTCCTGACCTGCATACAGGTTTCTCAAGAGGCAGGTCAGGTGGTCTGGTATTCCCATCTCTTTCAGAATTTTCCACAGTTTATTGTGATCCACACAGTCAAAGGCTTTGGCATAGTCAATAAAGCAAAAATAGATGTTTTTCTGAAACTCTTGCTTTTTCGATGATCCAGCGGATGTTGGCGATTTGATCTCTGGTTCTTCTGCCTTTTCTAAAACCAGCTTGAACATCTGGCAGTCCACGGGTTTAAGTATAATAAATAAGTATTTCTATAATTCAACCCTGTGATGCGCTTAAAGGAATAAAAGTAAAAGGAGAGGAAAAGCGAGTTATCTCATTATATTGTTACTTTGATATTTCTATTCTGTTCTTAAGAAACTTAAACAATTGTTTTATCTTACTATAAAACCAAAATAATACCCTTTTCTTATGAATTGTCAAAGTTTTGATAGTTCCCAGATTGCAGATAGACAGTGAGAATGGATATTGTCTGCCAGTAGCTACTGAAATGATCTAAATGCAGTGATTAGGTAGGGAACAGATTCTCATTGCCAAGGACTGCGAAGCATCTAAGATTTTCAACTTACATGCAAACTAGCAGTTTAGTTTCCCATAGTGTCATGTTTGCTGTCAGAAGACAAAAGACTGGATCAGACAAAGGACTTTATTACTAGTGGTGAAGCATGAAGCATGAGCTTCTTGTTTGTGTTAGTTCCACATACTCCCATTGTCAGATGTGTAATTGTCCAGGTAGATATGCACACAGTAGATTGGTCTTATAGCTGAAGAACCCCAAGCTTTCAAAACTCCAGTCCTTTAAAATGAGTTGTAAGCACACCTGCTTGACCATTTATTTCCCCAGAGGAAAACATTGCCTTTATTACATTAGACACTGAGCAAACCTGCCCTCTGCTCAGAGGGAGTCACTATCTCTATTTTCTAAGGCTGCTCACTATACAAGCATCCTTAAAAAGATAATCAAGAATAAGGCAATCAGTTCCTCCACTCATTACATGAGAGACCCATGGAGAATTTTCTCCCAGTTCTCATCTTCCAACAGTTGACTTCTCTCTAGTTATATAAAGAAGGGTCTAATACTCTAAATATTAAGAAAGCACAGAGCTAAAAAACTGTCGTAGTTGTTGTTATTTTTTTAAGATAACAAGTTCCTTTCTTACCAAAGAGTATGCAGATTTAACTAATGTGATGTTGAGTCAAAATGGTTTCTGTATTTGTATTAAAATGCATATAATCCGGGGGTGGACGAAATGGGTGAATGTGGTCAAAAGGTGCAAACTTTAAGTTATAAATATGTCCCGAGGATGTAATGAGCAACGTGGTGGCTATAGTTAATATTGTATTGTATATTTCAAAGATATTGAGAGAGTAGGTTTTAAGTTCTCATCACAAAAAAATTGTAATGTGTGATGATGGACGTTAACTGGACTTATTATGGTGATTATTTCACAGTATATAAATTTATTGGATCATTATATTTATACCTGAACTCTTTAATGTTATATGCAACTATATCTCACTAAAAAAACTACTGCTAGTCTAGTATTCAGAGGTATCATATACCAAAACACTCAAGCTCCCTGTTGTAATTTAAAGCTAATTATTTCCAGACATAATACATTTCTGTCATCCTACTCCCAGCACTTTAGTTGACTAATTCTTTGCGTTGTATTGTTTGTGACCATGGCTGCTACAGAATTATAAATTCTCTCAAGAAAGAGATCACCTATTAATTTAATTAATTATTCCCTACTACCAGGCACTGTGTTTTATTTGCAAAGTAACTCAATAAACATTTGTTATTATGAATACAAAATATAAAATAATATTTACCTAACCTAGGACAAACTGATAGTAAAAGCTTCAGAGCTCAGAATAGTAATATAACCAGATTTTCCACAAGTAGTAAGAATGCTCCAAGGCCAAAATAACTTTTAAAAATGGAATAAGAGGGTAAACCTAAAATCTTATAAAAATGCATATAATTTGTTCCACTATATAGATAAGTAATGGGTATAGCCATATACTTATTTAAAAGTGATTCATTTAGTATGTTATTTGAAAATATATTTTCTGATGGAATGTTCAGTACAGTAAAAATTTGTGGGAAGTTAATAGTTTATTAACTTCTAAACCATACAACAGTGAGCATCCTTAAAGAATGACAAAAAGATGTGCATTAACTTTCTAAATTCAGATAGTTCTGTAGACAAACAGGGATTAGAAGTGAAAATATTCCATTTGGGAGCATATTGTTGGTTAGTAGTTGAGCCCTGATGGTTATTCTGCAGAGATGTAATAGTTCACATGGATCTTTGTATCTTGTTGAAGGAATGTAGTCCAGCCAATTTGAAATAATTGGACGTCTTCCTAAACTTAGCTGCATCTAAAGAAAAGAGAAATATTTTAACTTTGTAATATTAATCACTGTATTTGTCCAAATTATAAACATTTTAATTTTTTATTTGAATTCACAGAATTGTATCTTAAGTTTATTAACTCTTATAATGCTTTTTTCCCCAAAACATTTTTGCCTGAGTCAAGAATTTTTATACCCATTTTATTCACAAAATCATATATAAAGTTGAATGTCTTTTGTGTCTAAGGACACAAAACATTATTTCTTACAACAGTGAATCTGTTTTTTTAATTTTAGATCATATGGTTTATTAGCTTCTCCTCTAGAGTGTTGTCAATTTGACCATAAACTGAAATTATCTAGGAGACTTTAGAAACTATCAGTGCTGAGGTTCTATTCCTAAATTTCTGATTTAGTTGGTTTGGGGTCCCAGGAGGCTCTAGCCAATGCAGTAGATATTAGAAGATGCACGTTCAGTCCCTAGGTTGGGAAGATCCCCTGGAAGAGGGGACTCCAGTATTCTTGTATGGAGAATCCCCATGGACAGAGGAACCTTTACAGACTATGGTCCATACGGTCATAAAGAGTTAGACATGACTGAAGCAACTAAGCACACACACAGACAACATAAATCTGCCAGGTAATTCCAGTCATTGTAGTGTAAAACTTCATACTGCTGAATCATGAGAAGATCTGACAAGAGGTCCATCCCTGTGAAGATGACTTTTTAAGGTTTAGTTAAGGTAACCTTTTAAATATTTAGTTCTAGAAGGTAAATGTTATTAGCCTGATACAGAAGTAAAAGACATCTGCTGTATTACTTCTCTACAGATTGTATGACACTAACTTAAATGATATATAATTTTTCATTAGTAAATAATTTTTTAAAGAATATCTTGTGTATACTCAGAAGTGAGCTTGGTGCTTAGGATAATTGCTAGGCTACACAAAACAGACATAGTCTCTGGGCTCACAGAACTGTGGTCTAGAAGTAAAGATATCTATATGTATATTTACAATAAAACTGGGAAGTGTGGTAATGCAAAGCACATTATTTGAAGTGTTCTTTAAGCTGGTTTTTATGCCATCTTTCACCTTCTTGCTCAATGCCACTTCACTTATTAAACTGCAGTTGATTGGAATCCAGCTTTAACTTTGCCATTCAGGCAAAGATTTTGATCAACTCACTCTATCCTACAACTGATACTGTTTTATTTTGAGTGTACTTCAGGAATAGCATTCACAGAGATGCCTGAGAATCAATATGTCCTATAATAATGGTACAAAACTAACACTGTACAAGGACAAGCAAATTCCTAAAATTGGTTGCCAAAATGGTGGTGGTGGTTTAGTCACTAAGTGGTGTCTGACTCTTGTGACCCCATGGACTGTAGCCTGCCAGGCTCCTCTGTCCATGGGAATTCTCCAGGCAAGAATACTGGAGTGGGTTACATTTTCCTTCTCCAGGGGATCTTCCCAACCCAGGGATATAACCCCATCTGCTGCACTGCAGGCAAATTCTTTACCAGCTGAGCTACAATTTGACCAATTTGCCCTCCTTACAATTGGCCCAGGGGTGTTTGACTGATATATGTAGTTGAGGCTTAAGAAAGTTAAAGATGCAACAGAATTATATTTCTTAGGAGTTTATTTCTGAAGTCACACCTTTAAAGACAAGGGGAATTGCTAAATTCTTTAGTAATGTGACTGGTTTAAATTTATACGGCTACCTTCTTTATCTTAAGCAGACTTATTTTTTGACACTAATAAACTTGATACAGTTTGATGCTAAAACTTGCAGTTCATTTTGACAGGGTGAACATGCCCATTGCATGGTTTGTTTGTTGTTTTTTTTCCCTAAACCTTATCAAGGAGAAACTCTTCATATTTCTGAGGGATAGATATTTTCAACTGAACAAATATTTAAAGCCTTTATATTTTCATGCTTAAAATTGTTCAGGAATTTTGAAAAGCAAAATATGTTTCTTGGTATGTGATTTTATGTGGGAAGAAATGCAACTTTTATTTCCAAATATTCTATAGGAAAAGAAATCTGTTAAAAATTTAATTTGTTGTGATTTTAATAGATATAGAAATCCTAATAAACAGGTTATCATGTAATTAGGATGTAATAATAACATATATCAACTTAATAAATGCTAAAATAAAATATAAATTTAACTTTTAAAAGTTATTTCATATTTAGAAGATATAAAATTATGAACTAAAAGAGTTAATGTTCAATATAATTGGAATTCCACTTGTTTTTAATTTAAAAGTATATACTCAGTGATTAATTTTTCACTGGATCCATAGATTTAAAATTGACTTTATTCTTGCCTCACAGTTCTGTCTTAAACTTGATCAATAATTGAGTCAAAGTACAAAGTACAATATTTTGCTTACCTCTATTTCCCTGATTGAAATGGTGGAAAGCACTCTGGAACAGAGCACTAAACATGTTTTGGCATCTTCCTCGATGTCTACCAATTCATGATCAACCATTATTCTCACTCTTGAAGGGTAGAGCAATATTGTTAACACAATGTTGATAGGGTTATTTTCTCTTTCTAAGATTCCATATTGCAGGAGTATTTTTAAGATATTGGATTGTCTCGTCTGAGCTACGTAAAGTAGAGGTGTGATGCCACTTAATGGGCTTGGACAGTATACTGGAGTGAAAGTTCTGTGAACCAGACAAACAAACAAGACCTCATTGAATGTAGAATTAAGAAATGTGGTAAACTGTTTGTCTTAAAATCATAGTATTATCTTAAATAACTTTAATATAACTTTACCTTTATATATAATATGTCTTAAAAAGTTTTCTACTCTGAATCTAGGCCAACTAGAAGGTTAAAAAATAAGAAAGCTCCTACTACACGCTTAAACCCCTTTTACACTTGTAAAAACAAACAAAAAGATTTATATTGTATGGAAAGTATTTAACTTTAGTGATAGCAATTCTGTTTCTCATTTGAGAAATCCATAGTGATTAGAAGTTGCATTATGAAACTGATATAGCTCTAGAAAATCTAAAATGGAATAGAAGGACAGACTTTTGTATTTCACTTTTTAATAGAACAGAATTATGTGACCCTTTTGATATCTTTTTGTTTTTGTTGTTCTTAATCATGCATCAGGCTTGGGATTGAATTGAGTTTGAAAATTAGACTGAAAAGGAAAAAGTGTAACTACCTTAATTCTATTTTTTCACTTTAATAAAATTAGAATTGATATTTTCAGGTTGAAGAAATGTAAATTATGATGAGGGCCATATCACGTCTCTCAAGGACAGAGTATAATTTTGCTTCTTCAATAGAGTTTTGAGAGTTCTCTGATATTTTGCTTTTCCTGGAGTACTATATGGTGGCTGGACTTGAAAATTTATGCTCCATTATGACAGAAATGAAAATTTTATTTTTTCTAATTGTATGTAGTTCTTGCAGTCATTTCATTTCATGGACATTTATGTTTGCTATTAAATTGGTCAAGATATGTAGATAGGACATGGTAGAATCAACCATAGGGGATTGTTTTAATTAATTATCAAGCCTTGATTTGGCCAAGTAAACATGGATTTTAGGACTAAGGAAAGGGAAATTTTACTCATAGTCCTGTCTCTGGAATTCTCTTGATTGGTCTAATAAAATACTGATATAGTCCAAAACCACATACAAACTATAAATATTAGTTTTAGACAATTATGCCTATCAAGGAGAGCATTATTCAAAAAGAACTTTCAGTTCAGTTCAGTTCAGTCACTCAGTCATGTCCAACTCTTTGCGACCCCATGAATCACAGCACGCCAGGCCTCCCTGTCCATCACCAACTCCCGGAATTCACTCAGACTCACGTCCATTGAGTCAGTGATGCCATCCGGCCATCTTATCCTCTGTCGTCCCCTTCTCCTGCCCCCAATCCCTCCCAGCATCAGAGTCTTTTCCAATGAGTCAACTCTTCGCATGAGGTGGCCAAAGTACTGGAGTTTCAGCTTTAGCATCATTCCTTCCAAAGAACACCCAGGGCTGATCTCCTTTAGAATGGACTAGTTGGATCTCCTTGCAGTCCAAGGGACTCTCAAGAGTCTTCTCCAACACCACAGTTAAAAACATCAATTCTTCAGCGCTCAGCTTTCTTCACAGTCCAACTCTCACATCCATACGTGACTACTGGAAAAACCATAGCCTTGACTAGATGAACGGGGATTTCAAATAATTAAAATGAGAGGTGACATGATATAATGCCCAAAATAGTAGAGATTTAAAAGTTCTAGTTTCTAGGTTTCAGTTTTCCTAATAAGATGTGTGACATCAGGTAAGTCAGCCTCTTTGAGTCTCCCTTTCCTCATGCATTTATTTATGTGTTCATTTGCTCAGGCATTCATTAGCTAATTTATTTAATGCTTGTCCAGCGTGTACCAAGTACTAGATATGCAGAGATGAAAGACGCTTATTATGGTCTGGTAAGGGAAATAGACAACTAATTTTAAAAACTTCAGTGAAAGATGATAATTGCTATGATAGAAGCATGCTTAAGATACTGTAAAAGCATTGAGGAGAGGCACCCAACTCTACCTAGAATATTCATTGCCTGTAGGTTATCCTGGAGCTAAGACTTGAATGATTGGTGGATGTTTGGCAAGAATGTTTCATTTACAGATATAAACCAACATTGGAGTATTGTTATGCAAGGACTTGCTGTCTAAAATGTATGTTCTGTATTAGATAGATTTTCTTGTTGATGGGTACTTGGGGTCCTAGAGACCTCCTCTGTGGTTCTTGTCAGGAACTCCAAAAAGTACAGCATGAAAATTACTAGACCAAAAGTCTATCTTCAAAGCTTCACTGAACTCTGAAATGCCAAGTTTTATGATTAAAAAAACAAATTTGCAGTGCAGAATAGCATTTTAGAAATTAAGAAGTAAGAGTTCGTTAACACTGTGCCGGTGATACTATATATATCCTTTTAATTCTATGTCAAGTATATATAAACTCTCTCCTAGAGTCATCTCGAGATCAATATTGTCCTGAACATCTCATCTTTTTCACAAATACTTCTAACACATATGCAAAATTCAATTTCTAAACTACCTCTGTATTCTTTCTCCTGATTATTGGTATTCACTTTCCCAAATCACAACTGCCTTCAACTTTTCTGTGTTTCTTGGATTTGTGTGTCTTCTTCCCTTCTACTTTCAATTCTGGGACAAGTCTTGCTGATTATATAAGACTCTATCAAATAAACTCTTTTGCAAAGTCTTCTTTGATTGCCTGAGTTTGTCTTACTCCTTATAGCTCTTTGTACATAGCTCCATTAAGCCCTTATCATTTTGGACAACTTGCTTAATGTCTCTAATCTTTCATTTTCTTATCTTCAAAATAAATGGGTGGGCAAGATGAACTATAAAATTTTAAGTTCTATGGGGCAATGCTTTTTGTCTGTTTAGTATGCTATTATATCCCTAAATGCCTAGAACAATGCTTGGCCCATAGTAGATACTCAAGTATATATTAAGTGATTTTTTTGCTATTATCCTGAAAAATATTATTTTTAATTAACTGAAATTAAAATATTTAATTCTAATATTATTAAAATATTATTAATTTATTCTATAGCTTTGGACTTAAGATTTTTGGTGAAGTGCAATCACTTAGAATTTTCAAGAACAATCTCATTTATTCATCTTGCTAACTCTTAAGATATTTGACTTAAGAGTCTTATAAGTATTGGGATTCAGGGGACTTAGGGGGCAGAAAATACCATAAGTGGCCCTTTTTAAGATTTAGAGATATTAGCTGATTTTAAGATATTAAGATTACCTGTAGAAGATACTTTGGACCAAAAATGTTGAAACATAAATAAAACTCAAATAGGTTTAAAATAAGATTTGAATGTCTAGTCTATACCCAAATGGCATATGAATAATCCTCACGTTTAAAGAGCATGTTATTGTAAACCAAAATTTGCTTAATCTGTACTGACAGTTAATTATAACAGTACTTATATGGATGGAGGGAGGCAAGCAAGTCAAGAATCAGTTTTTAAATGTGAGATTAATGAACTGAACCCTCTGTATCTGAAAACCTGTCATATACACAGTTATGAAGTGGAATATAATATTTCCATAGAGATATACAGAGAATGATTCCGTTTTGCAGCTATAGTAGTTATTTCTAAAATGTTTCCTAATATTTCTCTTTTGGTCTGACTGCCAATTCAATATACATTTCTTCACAATAATTTTATCTCTGATATTTGACACAGTTGATTTTCTTGAGATCTTTTCCCATGGCTCAGTGGGACCATTCTCTTTAAGATGCAGCTACCTCTTTGACTATTCATTCTCAACCCTCTTTAATTTATCCCTCTTTCTCTGCCCTTAATATCTAAGTAAAGTAAATGTGGCCTTTTGACTAATTTTCATCTGACTAACTATTCTCAGGCAATTTCATCTGTGACAGTAACATGAATTACTGTTTATTAATTTATTCAGCAAATACTTATTGACTGCATACTGTATGCCAGGCAGTCTTTTGGGTACTTGGGATATATGAGTGAACAAAACAAAGATACCTCCTTTCTTGCTAATACAGCAGTGAGGGGAAACAAACAATACAGAATGAACATAGCAAACAAGATAATTTTATAGTATGTAGAGGTTCTGATAAATATTGTGGGGAAAAAGAAAAAGTAAGGCAGGATAAGTATGGAAGTGCTGAGAAGGTGCAGTGAGGGCATTTGTCAATTTTATTTTATTTATATTTTTAATTGAAGTGTGGTTAACATGCAATATTATATTGGTTTCAGGTATACAACATAGTGGTTTGATATTTAAATACATTATGAACTGATCACTACAATTCATCATCTGCTAGTTGTGCAAAGTTATTATGATATTATTGACTATATCCCCAATGCTGTAAATTACATCCCCATGACTTATTTTATAACTTGAAGTTTGTACCTCTTAATCTCCTTTACCTATTTCTCTGAACTCCTAACCCTGCTGCCCTGAAACCAATAGTTTGTATCTATGAGTCTGTTTCCTTTTTTTGTTGTTGTTCATTTGTTTTGTTTTTTAGATTCTACATGTAGAATACTATGTATTCTACAAATACATAGTATTTGTTTTTCTCTATTTAAATTATTTCACTTAGTGTAATGTCCTCTAAGTCTGTTGATGTTATCACAAATAGCAAGATCTTATTCTTTTTTATGGATGAGTAATAATCCATTGTATTTATGTGTATATACACAGACATGACTTCTTTATCTACTATGATTACTTAGGTTACTTCCATATCTTGGGTCCTGTAAATAATGCTGCAATGAACATAGACATGCATATATCTTTTTGAATTAGTGTTTTCATTTTCTTCACATAAATACCCAGAAGTGAACTTGCTGAGTCCTATGGTAACTCTATTATTAATTTTTTGAGGAACCTACATACTGTTTTCCACAGTGACTGCACAGTCTACATTTTCAGCAACAGTGCACAAAGTTTCCCTTTTCTTTTCATTAACACTTATTTGCTGTCTTTTTGATAACATTCTGACAAGTGGGAAGTGATCTCATTACAGTTTTAATTTGCATTTCTGTAATATGTGTGCTATGATCAGTGCATTTTCTTGGCAAAATTCTATTATTTGCCCTGCTTCATTCTGTACTCTAAGGCCAAATTTGCCTGTTACCCCAGGTGTTTCTTGACTTCCTACTTTTGCATTCCAGTCCCCTATAATAAAAAGATATCTTTTTTGTGTGTTAGTTCTAAAAGGTCTTGTAGGTCTTCATAGAGCCATTCAACTTCAGCTTCTTCAGCGTTACTGGTTGGGGCATAGACTTGGATTACCGTGATATTGAATGGTTTGCCTTGGAAACGAACAGAAATCATTCTGTCGTTTTTGAATTGCATCCAAGTACTGCATTTCGGACTCTTTTGTTGACCATGATAGCTACTCCATTTCTTCTTCTTTTTTTTTAATATAAATTTATTTAATTGGAGGCTAATTACTTTACAATATTATATGGGTTTTGCCATACATCAACATGAATCTGCCACGGGTGTACATGTGTTCCCCATCCTGAACCACCCCCCCACCCCAACCTCCCTCCCCGTACCATCCCTCTGAGTCATCCCAGTGCACCAGCCCCAAGCATCCTGTATCATGCATTGTACCTGGACTGGTGATTCATTTCATATTTGATATTATACATGTTTCAATGCCATTCTCCCAAATCATCCCACCCTCTCCCTCTCCCACAGAGTCCAAAAGACTGTTCTATACATCTGTGCCTCTTTTGCTGTCTCGCATACAGGGTTATCATTGCCATCTTTCTAAATTCCATATATATACGTTAGTATACTGTATTGGTGTTTTTCTTTCTGGCTTACTTCACTCTGTATAATAGGCTCCAGTTTCATCCACCTCATTAGAACTGATTCAAATGTATTCTTTTTAATGGCTGAGTAATACTCCATTGTGTATATGTACCACAGCTTTCTTATCCATTCATCTGCTGATGGACATCTAGGTTGCTTCCATGTCCTGGCTATTATAAACAGTGCTGGGATGAACATTGGGGTACACGTGTCTCTTTCCCTCTGGTTTCCTTGGTGTGTATGCCCAGTAGTGTGATTTCTGGGTCATAAGGCAGTTCTAGTTCCAGTTTTTTAAGGAGTCTCCACACTGTTCTCCATAGTGGCTGTACTAGTTTGTATTCCCACCAACAGTGTAAAAGGGTTCCTTTTTCAATAAATGAGATCAAAAACACTCTGGAGGGGACAAATAGTAGAATAACGGAGGCAGAAGATAGGATCAGTGAAGTAGAAGATAGAATGGTAGAAATAAATGAATCAGAGAGGAAAAAAGAAAAATGAATTAAAAGAAATGAGAACAATCTCAGAGACCTCCAGGACAATGTTAAATGCCCCAACATTCGAATCATAGGAGTCCCAGAAGAAGACAAAAATAGAGACCATGAGAAAATACTCCAGGAGATAATAGTTGAAAGCTTCCCTAAAATGGGGAAGGAAATAATTACCCAAGTCCAAGAAACCGAGAGTCCCAAACAGGATAAACCCAAGGCAAAACACCCCAAGACACATATTAATCAAATTAACAAAGATCAAACACAAAGAACAAATATTAAAAGCAGCAAGGGAAAAACAACAAACAACACACAAGGGGATTCCCATAAGGATAACAGCTGATCTTTCCATAGAAACTCTTCAGGCCAGGAGGGAATGGCAGGACATACTTAAAGTGATGAAAGAAAATAACCTATAGCCCAGATTACTGTACCCAGCAAGGATCTCATTCAAATATGAAGGAGAAATCAAAAGCTTTACAGACAAGCAAAAGCTGAGAGAATTCAGCACCAACAAACCAGCTCTCCAACAAATACTAAAGGATATTCTCTAGACAGGAAATACAAAAAGGGTGTATAAACTCGAACCCAAAATAATAAATGGCAACGGGATCATACTTATCCATAATTACCTTAAATGTAAATGGGTTGAATGCCCCAACCAAAAGACAAAGACTGGCTGAATGGATACAAAAACAAGACCCCCATATATGTTGTCTACAAGAGACCTACCTTGAAACAGGGGACACATACAGACTGAAAGTGAAGGGCTGGAAAAAGATTTTCCATGCAAATAGAGACCAAAACAAAGCAGGAGTAGCAATACTCATATCAGATAAAATAGACTTTAAAACAAAGGCTGTGAAAAGAGACAAAGAAGGACACTACATAATGATCAAAGGATCAATCCAAGAAGAAGATATAACAATTATAAATATATATGCACCCAACATAGGAGCACCACAATATGTAAGACAAATGCTAACAAGTATGAAAGGGGAAATTAACAGTAACACAATAATAGTGGGAGACTTTAATACCCCACTCACACCTATGGATAGATCAACTAAACAGAAAATTAACAAGGAAACACAAACTTTAAATGATACAATAGACCAGTTAGACCTAATTGATATCTATAGGACATTTCACCCCAAAACAATGAATTACACCTTTTTCTCAAGTGCACACGGAACCTTCTCCAGGATAGATCACATCCTGGGCCATGAATCTAGCCTTGGTAAATTCAAAAAAATTGAAATCATTCCAAGCTTCTTTTCTGACCACAATGCAGTAAGATTAGATCTCAATTACAGAAGAAAAACTATTAAAAATTCCAACATATGGAGGCTGAACAACATGCTGCTGAATAATCAACAAATCACAGAAGAAATAAAAAAAGAAATCAAAATATGCATAGAAATGAATGAAAATGAAAACACAACAACCCAAAACCTGTGGGACACTGTACTCCATTTCTTGTAAGGTATTCCTGCCCACAGTAGTAGATATAATGGCCCTCTGAGTTAAATTCACCCATTTCAATCCATCTTAGTTCTCTGATTCCTAGAATGTCGACGTTCACTCTTGCCATCTCCTGTTTGACCACTTCCAATTTGCCTTGATTCATGGACCTAATATTCCAGGTTCCTGTGCAATATTGCTCTTTACAGCATCAGACCATGCTTCTATCACCAGTCACATCCACAGCTGGGTGTTGTTTTTGCTTTGGCTCCATCCCTTCATTCTTTCTGGAGTTATTTCTCCACTGATTTCCAGTAGCATATTGGGCACCTACCGACCTGGGGAGTTAATCTTTCAGCGTCCTATCTTTTTGCCTTTTCATTGGCAATGCCAAAGAATGCTCAAACTACTGCACAATTGCACTCATCTCACATGCTAGTAAAGTAATGCTCAACATTCTCCAAGCCAGGCTTCAACAATATGTGAACCATGAACTTCCAGATGTTCAAGCTGGTTTTAGAAAAGGCAGAGGAAATCAAATTGCCAACATTCGCTGGATCATCTAAAAAGCAAGAGGGTTCCAGGAAAACATCTATTTCTGCTTTATTGACTATGCCAAAGACTTTGACTGTGTGGATCACAATAAACTGTGGAAAATTCTGAAAGAGATGGGAATATACCAGACCACTTGACCTGCCTCTTGAGAAACGTGTATGCAGGTCAGGAAGCAACAGTTCAAACTGGACATGGAACAACACACTGGTTCCAAATAGGAAAAGGAGTATGTCAAGGCTGTATATTGTCACCCTGCTTATTTAACTTATATGCAGAGTACATCATGAGACATGCTGGGCTGGATCAAACACAAGCTGGAATCAAGATTGTAGGGAGAAATGTCAATAACCTCAGATATGCAGATGACACCATCCTTATGGCAGAAAGTGAAGAACTAAAGAGCCTCTTGATGAAAGTGAAAGAGGAGAGTGAAAAAGTTGACTTAAAGTTCAACATTCAGAAAACTAAGATCATGGCATCTGGTCCCATCACTTGATGGCAAATAGATGGGGAAACAGTGGAAACAGTGGCTGATTTTATTTTTCTGGGCTCCAAAATCACTGCAGATGGTGACTGCAGCCATGAAATTAAAAGATGCTTACTCCTTGGAAGGAAAGTTTTGACCAACCTAGAGAGCATATTAAAAAGCAGAGGCATTACTTTGCCAACAAAGGTCCATCTAGTCAAGGCTATGATTTTTCCAGTGGTCGTGTATGGATGTGAGAGTTGGACTGTAAAGAAAGCTGAGCGCTGAAGAATTGATGGTTTTCAACTGTGGTGTTGGAGAAGACTGTTGTGAGTCCCTTGGACTGCAAGGAGATCCAACCAGTCCATCCTAAAGCAGATCTGTCTTGAGTGTTCATTGGAAAGACTGATGTTGCAGCTGAAACTCCAATACTTTGGCCACCTGATGCGAAGAGCTGACATTGGAAAAGACCCTGATGCTGGGAAAGATTGGGGGTGGGAGGAGAAGGGGCCGACAGAGGATGAGATGGTTGGATGGCATTACCAACTCAATGGACATGGATTTGAGTGGACTCCAGGAGTTGGTGACGGACAGGGAGGCCTGGCGTACTGCGTTTCATCGGGTCACAAAGAGTCGGACATGACTCAGTGACTGAACTGAATTGACTGAATATGTGTGCGCACATGCAAACACACTGAAATTAGTGATGTTGAACCTCTTTTCATGTCTATAAGCCATGTGTATGTCTTCCTTGGAAAAACACCTATTGGGTCCCCCCCTTTTTCAAAATTTTATTTTTATAATATTGAGTTCTGTACGTGTTTTTGATATTAACCTCTGATTGGATATATTGTGCATATCTCCCTTTACTCAGTAAGCCTTTTCATTTTGTTGATGCTTTCCTTTGCTATCCAAAAGCTTTTTTAGTATGATGTAGTTTCATCTGTTTATTTTTGCTTTTGTTGCCTTTGCCTGAGGATATGTATTTAAGAAAATGTTGCTAAGACTGATGTAAAATTATGTACCGCCTATGTTTTCTTCTAGAAATTTTATGATTTCTGGTCTCATATTTCAGTTTTAAATAAATTTTGAGTTTATTTTTGTATATAGTGTAACAATCTGGTCAGTTTGTGTGTAGCTATCCTATTTTCCCCACACCATTTATTGAAGAGGCTGTCTTTTCCCCATTGTATATTCTTGCTTCCTTTGTAATAAATTGGTTGACCATAAAAACATGGGTTTATTTTTAGACATTCAATTCTGTTCCATTGATGTATGTATCTTTTTTAAAAATGCCATTGCTACACAGTTTTGATTACTATAGCTTTGTAGTATAGTTTGAAATCAGGGTAGTATAGTTTGAAATCAGGGCACATGATACCTCTGGCTTTTTTCTTCTTTATCAAGGTTGCTTTGGCTGTTGATAGTCTTTCATGGTTCCATGCAAATGAACCAAGGAATGTAGGCAGGCTTTAGAAGCTGGCAAAAGCAGCTAATGCCTCTAGCTAGTGCTTCCAGAAGGAATCTGCCTTGTGACATCTTGATATGAGCCATTGTAGCCTCATTTTGGACTTTTGATCATCAGAAATAGAAAATAATAAATTTATCTTGTTTTAAGGCTCTAAGTTTGTAGCAATTTGTTACAGCAGCAAAAGGAAACTAATACAATCATCAACCAGTCTCAAAATTTATAAATCTGAAGTTTAACTCTTCTTCCTCTTTCATTCTCTACTTCTGATCACCTACTGTAATTCTGGTTATTCTGTTTAGTAATATCTCTTTTCCCATTGCTATTGTTTTAGTTTAAGTCCTCATTATAATTTACCTGGACAATTATGATAACAAAAGGTGGCTAGGGGCTGTGTGTGTGTGGGGTCGTGGTAGTAGAGCAGAATTAGTTCTTCCTCCCAAATTATTATAAATACACATATAATCTTAGTTAGCATACTGGGCATGCTATGCAAATTCAGCTTCAAGCAACTCCTCTAACCACCTGCCTCTTTTCAATCAGATGTGTCCCTCAACCTTTTCTACATAGAAATTCTGGAACTGCTGATGAGCAGTCTACTAACTGGTCTGTCAGCTACAGCTCCAGCCTTTCTTCCCACAATCCAGTCTTCAGATGAGAGCTGGTTAATCTTTTCATACTACAGTTCTGATCTTCACTGACTGGGCATCACCCATGGTGTAAATTTTAGATTTCTTAGTATGACCTACAAAATCTTTCACAGTTTCACTTTTAGGCCTTATTGCTCCCTATTACTTGATTTCCATCTCATTTTCTAGCAGTTGCTGAGTTGCCTGTAGTCAATGGATAAAATGTGTTTGTGTCTCTCTTGGCTTTAGTTAGCCTCTCTCTGCCTAGATTATATTTCTTCAAGGGAAAGACAGGGAAGACTCCTTTTTATCTTTGAAAAATCAGTTTAAGACATCACTTCTAAAGAGCCTTCTAGATATCTGCTGCTCCCCAATAGTGTTAACAATGTCCTATATTCTTTCTACCTGTACATACTTCTGTTTCTGAATTTATATTGAATTATTCTTTTCATGGCCTGCTTACTAGTCTGTGAGTTCTCCAAAATTAGGAAATATATCTACTTTGTTTTTGTATCCCCAACCAATAACACAATGCCTAGTACTTAGAAAATGCTAAATACTTGCTATTATTTTAACTGAATGATATTATCTCTTTAACCACTTACAGTCTGCCATACAGTAGCATATATTTTTGCTATAATAAATAAGCAAAAATAAAATGAACAAACTTTAAGTTCCTTTCCCTCACTAATTCTGTCTTTTTTTTCCCCCAGGGTCCTATTAATACACTTTATGATTGTATTAGGGAAATTATCAAACTGGAGTGTATACAAGGGGAGGTGACCAAAGAGTGATGCTGTTATGGAAATAAACAACAGATAGTAGGAAACTTAAGATATTCTTTATGGGGTCAAAATAACTATGTTCAAATATTTGAGAGGTTTTCATATAGGAGACAGAATGAGTAGACTTTGTCCTTTATATTTCTTGGGGCAGAGTTGGAGAAATGGATACAGAATTCAGTGCATTATGACAAAGAAGAATCTAAACACTGTATAAAAATTCAGTTTTCATCTAATTAACCACTTGCTATGTATCTGGATAGTTCTAGGCACTGTTAAAGAATATGCTCCTTTCATGGAGCATTTTTTTTTTTTTTTTGGGCCACACCACATGGTGTGTGGGATCTTAGTCCCTCAACCAGGGATCACACTTGCACCACCTCCATTTGAAGCACAGAGTCTTAACCACTGGACCACCTGGTAAGTTCCTCCTGGAGCTTACTTTTAGCAAGAGTATATAGTGGACAACCAATACATGGTTGGAATATAGTGTTCAAGGAAGAGTGACATAAGAATAGATTTGGGAGGTTGGATTTGGGGATAGATTGTATGGGAATTTTAAAAAATGGATATAGATTTTGAATTTTTTTCTACTGGTAGTGGGAAAACTTTGGATGATTTTAAACATGGGTGGTATGGCCTATTTCACATTTTTAAAAGGTCACTCAGGCTGCTGCCTCAAGAATGGATTGTAAGAAGGAAGAATGGAAGCTGGAAGATTTCCAGTAGGAGTCTTTTGGAGTATCTAGGTAAGAAGTAATGGTGGCTTCACCTAGGTTAGGAATGGAGGACATGAAAAGGATAACAAATTGGGATACGTTTTAGAGATAAAGTCAAAAAGATTTGCTGATGTGTTGTGAAAGAAAGAGAAGAAAAAAGAATAAGTCCTGGATTTCTGACCTGAGCAACAGAGGCTGTTAATCTAGTGGAGAATTCAAGAGAAGGAGCAAGTTAGCAGGCAGAGGATAACTTAGATCAATACTCTGTTTTGTTTCTGTTAAATTTCAGATGTTGAGCCAATAGCCTAATTTATAGGAGGAGTCTGGGGCTCAGAGGAGAGGTCAGGGCTGGAGGTAAAGATTTAGGAGTAATTGACATATTTAAAGTCATGGGACTGGGTAAAATCATTGAGAGGAAAGTGGATAGCTAGGACAGAGAAGGGTCCCTGGTAAAGGAATGGTTTATCTCAGGAAATAGTTAACTCACTGCTACTAGCGTTGTTCAAGCAAAGACCAGATGAGCAGCAACCAGAGATACATTATGGGAGTTGTTGTCCAGGAAGAGGGGCGGGGGAGGTTTGTTAATGAATTCTTAGGTTCCATTTGAATTTAAAGTTCTGTGACTCTGAAAGATCCAAAAAACTGTGGGACATAGAATTGGTCTGTAATGTGTTTTACCTTGTGATGCATCTAAGTCAAAATATATGAATCTTAACAATTTATCAAAACAGTTGTTAATGGCACACTCTTATGTCCTACTGTGTGTTTCTTTTTCATTTCCTGTTCTTTGTTTTCAGTTTTACCTTGCCCCTCCACTCCCCCATTAACCTTTGTAAAAAACTTAATCCTCTCTTCCTCTGTTTCATTTCATTTTTCTTTCCTATGGACCTGTCAAGGGATATATAAAGGCATTACTTAGTCCAGTTAGTGATGCTCATTGTTAGAAGCTGCTGATCTCTGCTATAGTTACATATATAGTAGCCCTTAAAACAACCAAAAAGTGATATTTTGGAGTTTTGTTTATTGATATTCCAGGATTAAGTGCTCATTTTTGTACTTGGGTAATTATTGATTATTATTAAGGAAAGTAATCTAGTGGTTCTCTAACACCACATAGGATCACATAATACACCATCAAGAAAACAACACTGCTTCAGGAAAATGGAAATGGGTTTAGTCTTAAACTGATCTGTCTTATTTTTCATTACATAGGTAGTTCTATCATTGTGCTAAGTACAGTGCCTTGTATATAGTAAGGTGATAAATATTTTGTTGAATGAGTGAACATATGCACATCTATTCTGTTCATTGAGATATTCAAATGAATATCTAAAACCAAAAAGTAAATTGGAGTTAGTACAAACTAAGTAACTTTAAAATCTGTATTACAGACTACAAAGAGGTTATGTTAGATATTTTATTCTGATAAGATCCTCAGTAATATTCATTAGCTAGATTGCCATGTTTGGATTAGACGAAAATGTGATTCCATAACAGACTGAATCAGGTATTTGACTTTCATTGTAGTCAACTCCGGGGAATTTGATGTCAAGTTTGTCAATGATATTAACATAAAAAGAGAATTATTATGTTTAATAAGTATTACTAAGTGAATATGTGTTAATACTCTGAATTATACTTTGAAAGTCAGTTTATATACATGATATTATAGGTAAACATTCTCAGTATTCTCAAAAAGAAGAGATCACAGCATTACAAAAGCAATGTCTTTGACTAGTTACAGAAATCTAGGTTGTTTAACGTTGCATTATCTTGAGCACTAACATGTAAGCTCTATAGAGCAAACCACTAGTAATTTATTGACACATAATAATGTACATAATAGGCAAAATTCTATGGAATAAATAATGAAGGAATGAACAAATGAATGGACAATCAATTCAGGCTTCCTTATATAGTCACTATAAATATACATTTTAGAAAAAAAGGAGTAGTATAATCCCTTAAAGAGAAATTTCCCCCTTTTATGTTGAAAACATAGGAGATTATTACCTCCATATCAGTGCCAGGTTAAAACTTCTGTCTTGAACATAGTCTTTTGTCTTCTTGAGAAGCAGCTCCACAAAGTCAGGATTACCTTTTCTGGCGAAAACCCAGTACAGAATTGTATTCACACATATTTCAGTAAATTCAAGGTTAAAATTTACTTCTAAATGGCATCCTGATTTTTCCACAAATGCAATATAATCTGAGAGTAGTATGTCAAATCCTTCCAAGTCGACATACCTCAGAATTTTTGCCAGTGTTCTATAAACCCTGGGCTCATAGCAGTGATATCCCCACTGATGCAAAGACTGCAAGGATGGTCTTTTAAAAACTTTGTCAACGAGACTACAGAATATATTGCTTCGTGGGCAAGAAGTCTTACAACATAATTTAGAAGATTTACTCATTGCTATTTAAGGCAATGATGTAGAAATAAAATCACACGAAGTCATACTGTAACCCTTCAGTTACATATTTTGATAGTATGGTAGGCTTTACTTCACAAACAGGAAGTGCCCTTTAAACTGTAGCCAGAAAAAAAAAATCATGTGAAATACTACCATCAAGTACTGGATGACATCACAATAGATGGAGATCTGTCATCAGAACAGGTCAGAGATTTGGGATATTAAATGTAACTGATGACTTTTGAGAAAGACATATTGGACAGAAATGGCATGTGGAAGAGATAAGATATGATATTTTTAACTTTCTAAGAATTCACTTCAAGCTAATAGTATGTTTATCAAGTGCTAAAACCCACAGTCTACACATGAGACAAAATAGTATTAATAATCAGATTGATTATTCTGTTTAGGCTATAATATAACAGACAGTGATAGAATGAAAAAGTTCAGTACTATTGTTCTCATGTTCTGCATGAGGACTGCATAGTCTCACTTAATCTTCATGGGATATTTTCCCTATTTTATAATTGAGGAAACTAAGGCTAAAATTGTGCGGTAGTCTGAGCATTCTTTGGCATTGCCTTTCTTTGGGATTGGAATGAAAACTGACCTTTTCCAGTCCTGTGGCCACTGCTGAGTTTTCCAAATTTGCTGGCATATTGAGTGCAGCACTTTCACAGCATCATCTTTCAGAATTTGAAACAGCTCAACTGGAATTCCATCACCTCCACTAGCTTTGTTCATAGTGATGCTTTCTAAGGCCCACTTGACTTCACATTCCAGGATGTCTGGTTCTAGGTGAGTGATCACACCATCGTGATTATCTTGGTTGTGAAGATCTTTTTTGTACAGTTTTTCTGTGTATTCTTGCCGCCTCTTCTTAATATCTTCTGCTTCTGTTAGGTCCATACCATTTCTGTCCTTTACCAAGCCCATCTTTGCATGAAATGTTCCCTTGGTATCTCTTATTTTCTTGAAGAGATCTCTAGTCTTTCCCATTCTGTTGTTTTCCTCTATTTCTTTGCATTGATCACTGAGGAAGGCTTTCTTATCTCTCCTTGCTATTCTTTGGAACTCTGCATTCAGATGCTTATATCTTTCCTTTTCTCCTTTGCTTTTCGCTTCTCTTCTTTTCACAGCTATTTGTAAGGCCTCCCCAGACAGCCATTTTGCTTTTTTTCATTTCTTTTTTTGGGGTATGGTCTTGATCCCTGTCTCCTGTACAATGCCACAAACCTCCGTCCATAGTTCATCAGACACTCTATCAGATCTAGGCCCTTAAATCTATTTCTCATTTGTACTGTATAATCATAAGGGATTTGATTTAGGTCATACCTGAATGGTTTAGTGGTTTTCCATACTTTCTTCAATTTAAGTCTGAATTTGGCAATAAGGAGTTCATGATCTGAGCCACAGTCAGCTCCCTGTCTTGTTTTTGCTGACTGTATAGAGCTTCTCCATCTTTGGCTGCAAAGAATATAATCAATCTGATTTCGGTGTTGACCATCTGGTGATGTCCATGTGTAGAGTCTTCTCTTGTGTTGTTGGAAGATGGTGTTTGCTATGACCAGTGCATTTTCTTGGCAAAACTCTATTAGCCTTTGCTCTGCTTCATTGCGTATTCGAAGGCCAAACTTGCATGTTACTCCAGGTGTTTCCTGACTTCCTAAATTTGCATTCCAGTCCCCTATAATGAAAAGGACATCTTTTTTGGGTGTTAGATCTAAAAGGTCTTGCAGGTCTTCATAGAACCGTTCAACTTTAGCTTGTTCAAGCTGGTTTTAGAAAAGGCAGAGGAACCAGAGATCAAATTGCCAACATTTGCTGGATCATGGGAAAAGCAAGAGAGTTCCAGAAAAGCATGTATTTCTGCTTTATTGACTATGCCAAAGCCTTTGACTGTGTGGATCACAATAAACTGTGGAAAATTCTGAAAGAGGTGGCAATACCAGACCATCTGACCTGCCTCTTGAGAAACCTATGTGAAGGTCAGGAAGCAACAGTTAGAACTGGACATGGAACAACAGACTGCTTCCAAATAGGAAAAGGAGTACGTCAAGGCTGTATATTATCACCCTGCTTATTTAACTTAAATGCAGAGTACATCATGAGAAATGCTGGGCTGGAGGAAGCACAAGCTGGAATCAAGATTGCTGGGAGAAATATCAATCACCTCAGATATGTAGATGACACCACCCTTATGGCAGAAAGTGAAGAGGAACTAAAAAGCCTCTTGATGAAAGTGAATGAGAATGAAAAAGTTGGCTTAAAGCTCAATATTCAGAAAACGAAGATCATGGCATCTGGTCCCATCACTTCATGGGAAATAGATGGGGAAACAGTGGAAGCAGTGTCAGACTTTATTTTTGGGGGATCCAAAATCACTGCAGATGATGATTGCAGCCATAAAATTAAAATATGCTTACTCCTTGGAAGGAAAGTTATGACCAACCTAGATAGCATATTCAAAAGCAGAGACATTACTTTGCCAACAAAGGTCCATCTAGTCAAGGCTATTGTTTTTCTAGTAGTCATGTATGGATGTAAGAGTTGGACTGTGAAGAAAGCTGAGTGCCGAAGAATTGATGCTTTTGAACTGTGGTGTTGGAGAAGACTCTTGAGAGTCCCTTGGACTGCAAGGAGATCCAACCAGTCCATTCTAAAGGAGATCAGCCCTGGGATTTCTTTGGAAGGAATGATGCTAAAGCTGAAACTCCAGTACTTTGGCCACCTCATGCGAAGTGTTGACTCATTGGAAAAGACTCTGATGCTGGGAGGGATTGGGGGCAGGAGGAGAAGGGGATGACAGGATGAGATGGCTGGATGGCATCACCAACTCGATGGACGTGAGTCTGAGTGAATTCCCAGAGTTGGTGATGGACAGGGAGGCCTGGCGTGCTGCAATTCATGGGGTCGCAAAGAGACACGACTGAGCGACTGAACTGAACTGAACTGAAGGTTAAAATAGGTTAAGAGATCTGCCAATAGGTACTGTATTCTCAGAGAGAAAAGATGTCATACAATTTTAAACAGAATTTGGAAACTTTGTTTTAGAATTATAAGTTTTATAGAGATCATTCCTCTATATATTATGTAGAATATATACAGTGGGGAACATTAAAAATACTTCAGGCTTATTTTGGCATCCTTGTCTCAGTAAAGCAAAAATATGTTAAGATTGTTTTGTCATTATTTAGTAGTTAATGCTTCAGCCACCTTTCTGTTAAATTTATCAACCTTGGATGTATTTTTAACAATTTTAAGGGTACTTAAGTTTTTTTTGTTTTGTTTTGTTTTGCTTATTTTTCTTTACATAATATGAATGATGTCTCTTTAGTGAAGGAAATTATAACTTTATGCTTACTATTATAATATACTTCCACTAATATTGTATTTTGTAAAATCCAAACTCTCTTTAGCATAAAAACCTAATAACTATTATCATCTTTCCAAAAACCAAGATTTTTTTTTGTTTTCCTCTACTTTCTTTTTCTTCTTTTTCCTACTTCAAAAAATACATTTTTAACTGAACTATTTTGATTTCTTAGTAATACTACAGATAAAGATTGTATTAACTAAAAATTAAAACATTATAGAGCCTGTGAAAGTCCCTCAAGATAAACATATTAGCTTTATATGGAGCTGTTTAAATATTTTTATGCTTATGTATATAAATAGATGTATTATTATATACTTTGTTCTTTTTATATGGGAAATATTATGTATAACTGGTTCTATGAGCTGATTTTTATTTATATAACAATATATCTCAGGTACCTTTGTAGGACCATATATAATAGTTAACTTTTATATTCTTTTAATATGTATTAGGTACTATTTTAAATACTGTCTATATTAATCCCTTTAATCCTTCCAGTAACTGCATTTCACAGATAAGGAAGCTGAGATGTACCGCTTAAGTGACTTAACCCACAATGTTATGTCTGCTGCTGCTAAGTCACTTCAGTCGTGTCCGACTCTGTGCGACCCCATAGACTGCAGCCCACCAGGCTCCCCCGTCCCTGGGATTCTCCAGGCAAGAACACTGGAGTGGGTGGCCATTTCCTTCTCCAATGCATGAAAGTGAAAAGTGAAAGTGAAGTTGCTCAGTTGTGTCTGACTCTCAGCGATCCCATGGACTGTAGCCTACCAGGCTCCTCTGTCCGTGGGATTTTCCAGGCAAGAGTACTGGAGTGGGGTGCCATTGCCTTCTCCAGTGTTATGTCTAGTATGTAGTAAATCTGGAGTTTGAACCCATGCAGGGTGGGAATGGGCTTCCCTGGTGACTCAGATGGTAAAGAATCTGCCTGCAATGCAGGAGACATGGATTCGATCCCTGGGTCAGGAAGATCTCCTGAAGAAGGGAATGGCTACCTATTCACCTGGAAAATCCCTAGGATAGAGGAGCCTGGCAGGTTACAGTCCATGGGGTGGCAAAGAGTCGAACATGACTGAGCCACTAATAATTTTTCACTTTCAGAATGGGAATAGAGGCTTCACTTCTTCTTTCTCCTGCTTCTCCAAAAAAGAGAACTTCCTTTCCATTTTCATGGCTGATTCATGAACAAAAGTCAAGAAACAAGAGCTCTGCAGTTATATCTCAAAAATATCAATAAACAGTTGGTAGATTAATCCTGCTTTGTAAAAAGTGTTATTATTAAAGGAGTAATGGGTCAGGAAGATTCCCTGGAGAAGGGAATGGCTACCCACCAGTATTCTTGCCTGGAGAATTCCATGAACAGAGGAGCCTGGCAAGCTACAGTCTATGGGGTCACAAAAGAGTTGTGCACAACTTAGTGACTAAGGAAGGAATAATGTATATCTCTGCATGTATAAATTTTGAGTGATTTTTTCCTTTATAATTTTGTTTATGGTTTGAATGTCTCATTATGTTTTTTATAATAAAAAAGTAGGAAAATCATTTTCATTTTGAATATAATAACCAGACATATTAAGTCAAAATTGATGCTGCATTAGTTTAAAAAGATGTTTAATTATAGCCACTATTAATGGTAAACATAAAAAACAGGTTCAGTGCACAATCTGCTGATTAATAGTAATATTAATAAATAGTATTTATTGAGTTCTTATGTACTTAGACTATACAAGTGCTTTACATGCATTTTCCCATTTAATCTTCCTAGTTCTCTATTATTTAATCTCTATTTTATGGTAGAGGAACCTTTGATTTAGAGTGGTTAAGCTACTTGCCAGAGTCATGTAGTTACTGAGTAGCAATGATTTGAACCAAAAATGAGTCCACAGTCCATATCCTTTGCCTCTGTGCTCGGCTGCCTTCAGACTTGAGTATAACATCTGTGCCAGAGTATAGCTTATGTGTTCTCATTTTCATGGAAAACCCCTCAATAGAATCATTAGAAGTCAATGACACTGAAAATATGTTCAGCAGCTTTTATAAATGTCCCGATTTAAAGGAAAATGTTCCATATGTTATGCACTAATGATTGAAAAATTGTGAGTTTCAAATAAATATCTTACTGTTTTTCATAGTACCCTAGATTTAGATTGCAAGTTGACCTCTCTGTGTTGTGAGTAGGCCAAAAGCTCATAGGTCTCAAACGCTACCTAAAACTCCTACTCTGTTTTTCCTTTCGATTTGTGCACTTCAGGGCTAGATGTTATCTAGAAAGCTTGGACTTGAAACTGTTCTCACTCATTAATCCTTTAAATAAACACATTTTTATTAGATGCTAAGGAGATCCAACCAGTCCATTCTGAAGGAGATCAGCCCTGGGATTTCTTTGGAAGGAATGATGCTAAAGCTGAAACTCCAGTACTTTGGCCACCTCATGCGAAGAGTTGACTCATTGGAAAAGACTCTGATGCTGGGAGGGATTGGGGGCAGGAGGAGAAGGGGACGACAGAGGATGAGATGGTTGGATGACATTACTGACTCGATGGACGTGAGTCTGGGTGAACTCTGGGAGTTGGTGATGGACAGGGAGGTCTGGCGTGCTGCGATACATGGGGTCACAAAGAGTCGGACATGACTGAGGGACTGAACTGAACTGAACTGAAGCCTTTAATCTGGCTGGGCTCAAGGCCACTATATTTTGTTACTTGGGAAGCTTATCTAGAAAATCTTAGAACTATAGATTAAGAATTGGCAAAGTACAGAGAATGTGACACAACAGTACTGGATAGCTGAGAGGTGACTAAGGAGAGGTGCCAAGGACAGACTTGGCCTGCTAAACAGTTTCACGAGAAATAAGTTCTACAGGTAAGTCATAGGTGCCCCCTGCAGTGAAAGGGCATGAATCCAGGTCTTCTGCTTTGTAGGCAGATTCTTCACTGTCTGATCCCCAAACCAAGGATCAAGCCAGTGTCCTACCACCAGATTCTTACCTGTCATTCTTCTGTTCAGCTATGCAAGGCTCTTTCAGAGGAACATATCTAATCTAATTAGCATATTAAATAGTACATTAAAATCAAAAGTACACTAACCTCCAGACTTTACAATTTTGGGTGGAAATCACATGAGCTTATATTCCTAAGACTATAAGTAAGGGTCTTAACTTCCCCTTCTGCAATGGAATGTCACCTCTGCCACTTCTGTGTCTTTTTAAGTTTGTTTGTTTTCCCAGAACTTATTTATCTTACTGACTATGCCAAAGCCTTTGACTGTGTGGATCACAACAAACTGTGGAAAATTCTGAAACAGATGGGAATACTAGACTACCTGACCTGCCTCTTAAGAAACCTGTATGCAGGTCAGGAAGCAACAGTTAGAACTGGACATGGAAAAACAGACTGGTTCCAAAGAGGAAAAGGAGTACGTCAAGGCTGTATATTGTCACCCTGCTTATTTAACTTATATGCAGAGTACATCATGAGAAACGCTGGGTTGGAAGAAGCACAAGCTGGAATCAAGATTGCCGGGAGAAATATCAATCACCTCAGATATGCAGATGACACTACCCTTATGGCAGAAAATGAAGAACTAAAGAGCCTCTTGATGAAAGTGAAAGTAGAGAGTGAATAAGTTGGCTTAAAGTTCAACATTCAGAAAACTAAGATCATGGCATCTGGTCCTGTCACTTCATGGCAAATAGATGCGGAAACAGTGGTTACAGTGGCTGACTTTATTTTTGGGGGCTCCAAAATTACTGCAGATGGTGACTGCAACCATGAAATTAAAAGACGCTTACTCCTTGGAAGGAAAGTTATGGCCAACGTAGACAGCATATTAAAAAGCAGAGACATTACTTTGTCAACAAAGGTCTGTCTAGTCAAGGATGTGAGTCAGTGGTCATGTATGGATGTGAGAGTTGGACTATAAAGAAAGCTGAGTGCTGAAGAATTGATGCTTTTGGACTGTGGTGTTGGAGAAGGCTCTTGAGAGTCCCTTGGACTGCAAGGAGATCCAACCAGTCCATCCTAAAGGAGGTCAGTCCTGGGTGTTCACTGGAAGAACTGATGTTGAAGCTGAAACTCCAATATTTTTTGCCACCTGATGCGACAACCTGACTCATTGGCTGGGAAAGATTGAGGGCAGGAGGAGAAGGGGACAACAGAGGATGAGATAGTTGGATGGCATCACCGACACAATGGACATGGGTTTGGGTGGACTCCAGGAGTTGGTGATGGACAGGGAGGCCTGGCATGCTGCGGTTCATGGGCTTGCAAAGAGTTGGACATGACTGAGCGACTGAACTGAACTGAATTGATTTATCTTACAACTGAAAGTTTGTTCTTACTTATTTATCTTACAACTGAAAGTTTGTACCTTTTAACTGCCTTCATCCAATTCCTTCTTCTCCTGCCTGCTGCCTCTAGCAACTACAAATCTGCTCTTTTTTTCTAGTTTGTTTTTGAAGTATAATTGACCCACAACACTATGCTAGCTCGTTACACAAAATAGTGATTCAGTATTTCAATATGTTTCAAAATGATCACCACAATAAATCTAGTTTTGATCTGTTACCATTAACACATACGACATAGTTATTGATTATATTCCCCATACTGTATATTTCATACCCATGACTCATTTATTTTGCAACTAGAAGTTTGTACCTCTTAATCTCCCTTTCCTATTTCTTTCCTTTTCCCCTGCTGGCAACAATCTGTTCTGTATCTGTAACTCTTTCTGTTTTGTTATGTTCATTTGTTTTGTTTTTTTAGAATCCACATGTAAGTGAAATCATACAGTATGTCTTTTTCTTCCTGACTTATTTCACTTAGACTAATACCCTCTAGGTTCATCCACACTGTGGCAAATGGAAACATTTCATTCTTTTTATGACTGAATAATATTCCATCATGTGTATAATGTATAGTATGTATGTGTATGAGTCTCAGTCATGTCCAACTCTTTGTGATCCCAAGGACTGTAGCCCACCTGGGTCCTCTGTCCATGGAATTCTTGAGGCAAGAATACTGGAGTGGGTAGCCTTTCCCTTCTCCAGGGGCTCTTCCTGACCCAGAAATCGAAATAGGCAGATTCTTTACTGTCTGAGTCACCAGGGAAGCCCATATATATATATATATAGATAGATAGATAGATAGATAGTAACTCATTTATTTATTTTTGGCTGTGCTATGTCTTCATTTTATTTTGTTATATATATATATATTATATATTGTTATTTTGATATAGTAAGATAGTAACTTTTGTTTTATTTAGTTTTTTGGCTGTGCTATGTCTTCATTTTATTTTGTTATATATATATTATATTGTTATTTTGATATAGTAAGATAGTAACTTCTGTTTTATTTAGTTTTTTGGCTGTGCTGTCTTCGTTGCTGCATGCTGCACTGAGTGGGGGCCACTTTCTAGTTGCAGTGCGTGGGCTTCTCGTCTTGGTGGCTTTTCTTGTTGTGGAGCACAGACTCTAGGGCAAGTGGGCTTCCGTAGTTGTGGTACTCAGGCTCAGTGGTTGTGGTGCATGGGCTTCATTGCCCTGTGGCATGTGGGATCTTCCTAAACCAGGGATTGAACCCATGTCCCCCACATTAGCAGATAGATTCTTAACCACTGGACCACCAGGGAAGTCCAGAACTGGCATTTGATAAGGGATTGCACTGAAGCAGTAGATTGCTTCTGTTGGTATGGACATTTTAACAATATTAGGTCTTCCAATCCATGAACATAAGATGTCTTTCCATTTATTTGTGTCATTTTAAATTTCTTTCAGCAGCGTTTTATAGTTTTCAGTGTACACGTCTTTCACCTTCTTGATTAAATTAATTCCTAAGTATTTTATTCTTTTTAATGATATATTTAAATGAGATTGTTTTCTTAATTTCCTTTTCAGATTTTTTACTGTTAATATATGAAAATACTGTTGATTTTTGTATATTGATTTTGTATCCATCAGCTTTACTGACTTTATTATTTATAACTTTTTTAATGGAATCTTTTAGGGTTTTCTATATATAAGATTATGTTTTCTGTAAGCAGAGATAATTTTACTTCTTTTATAATTATGATGCCTTTTCTTTTCCTCTCCTAATTGCTCTAGCTAGGACTACATAGCACTATGTTGAATAGTAATTGTAAACAAGCATTTTTGCCTTGTTCCTGATTTTAGAGGAAAAGCTTTCAGTTTTGTACCATTAACTATGATCTTAACTATGGGTTTGTCATATAGAATTTTTATGATGTTGTATTAATTTTTTAATTTCCAGTTTGTTGAATGTTTTTATCATGAAAGGTGTTAAATTTTGTCAAATATGACCATGTGACTTTTTGTACTTTGTTCTATTTATGTGGTAAATCATATATATATATTTTTTAATGTTGAAACATCCTTCTATCCCAGGGATAAGTCCCACTTGGTCATGGTGTATAATCCTTTCAGTGTGCTATGGACTCAGTTTGATAGTGTTTTGCTGAGGATTTTTACATCTATATTCATCAGAGATACTGGCCTGTAGTCTTATTTCTTGTCTTTGTTTGGCTTTGGTGTCAGGGTAAGGTAGACCTCATAGAATGAGATTGGAAGTGTGCCCTATGAGACAGACCAGACAGAAACCATCTTTTGGGCAGCCCCTGAAAAGTCAGAATGCTGGACACAGCCTCCAACTTTTTCCCTCCCCTAGAAAAGGTGGGGGTTGGGAATTTCCTCCTGATCTTGCTGTGCCTAGGGCAGAGGGGCTCTGGAGAGTGGGTGCCAAGAATTTTCTTATTGGATTTGATACAACTGTTTTCAAGCTTTCCTCTGGTGCAGGAGCCTCTTAACTGTTTTTTTTTTGTTTGTTTGTTTTCTTGTAAAAGGAATTGATCCATGTATTGTTAATTCTTTGTCAGTGTGGGAAGGAAAGTCTTGAAACTTCCTAGTTTACCATCTTGCTCAAGTCACCCCCTTATTTCTGTGATTTATATCAAGCATTTATTAATAAATTAGCATTTTAGAGAATTCAAACATGAGATTATTGGGATCTAGCATTTAACCAGTTGTCAGTTGAGAGCTGATGTTTAAAAGAGAAAAATCTAAGGGACAAATTAATGATCCATTCTCTAGGTTATGTTACTGTTATTTCTACAGTCTTAGATTATTAGGAATTAAAGTTTCCAGATCTTTTGTTAAGCCACTGTTATGTGGCTCCTTTTGTTAACAGACACTAAATAGCATAATGAGCATAATGCTTAAAAAATATTATGGTTTTTTAAAATTGAGGTATAATTCATATGTCATAATACCCTTTTAAAATATAATGAACAATGTTTTTGGCTAGAGTTTTGTAAAAATCCCCAAACTTTTCAGTGAATATTTCTTATATTGTCCTTTTCCCTTCAATTCTCTAAAAAGAAAAGGATATGATACTTATTAATAATTTAATAAAGGTCTGTCTGTAACAAGCTTAGACAATATCCAAGTACAGTTTTTTGCCATAAAGCTGAATAACTTGGAAATATTGGCAGTTGCTAAGAATTACTTTGGGGATCAGAACATTTTTTTATAGCCTCTGGGTTCCTGTGTTAGTAACAATTGATTTTAAGTGTTAAAATGTCTTTAAGACTGTTATCCCTCTATTTGAATTATTATTTTGCCTCTCTATTCTATCTTAATATATGAATCTTCAGTTTGAGCATGCATCATACAGAAGAATTTAAACTTCAGTAAGTCAAAGGAAATGTGTAGTTTAAATTTTAATTCTTTAAGGTATCATCATTCTTTTGATATTAAGTTAATAAATATCTTTCTTTTTATTCCTCCTTTTATTCCTCTGTCTCTCTTTCTTTTCTCTCTTTCTTGTTGACTTTTGATAGTCTGATCAATGCAAAATACAAATATGAAGTGAAAAAAGGTCTTTGAGTATCAAAGAAGGAAAAGAGAGCCATTTGCAAAGCTGAAGTGTACTTTAAAATAGTGGAAGACCCCTAACTTATTATACATAGTGCTAAGGCTATTGACTTAAACTTGGTTATTTGCTTTTTGCTCAGGTAACTCTCATGATTGATGTGTTTCTCCGAATTGAAAATTAAATTAAGGGATAGAAGGTAAAGCCAGGCAAGTGCCACTGTAAGGTTCTGCTTATATAGTTAGAGATGAAGTAAGTATGTTTCCAATTATTGGAGAGAGGGATTGTTCATTTTGGAGGAAAACACAATTATATTGAAACTTGAGGCTATTTTACACTGTATAATAACTGACATTTATCAATATAATTATATAGGCTCTTTTTGGCAAGCAGGTACATTTATAATTATTTTATACATTTATAACTTGATTATAATATTAGTTTCTATCAAAGGAAAGGTATAAAGGAAAGGAAAATCATTTGTAGTTCTACCACTCAGAGGTACTCATAAGCATTTACATATCTTCTTTTTTTAAAACATTTTTTGTTATTTTTGGTTGCACTGAGTCTTGTGGACTGAGTCTCACTGCTTGTGGACTTTCTCTAGTTGCCTTGAGTAGAGGCTACTCTTCATTGTAATGCGGTGATGTTCTCATTGTGATGGCCTCTCTTGTTGCACAGCACAGGCTCTAGGTGCACTGGCTTCAGTAGTTGCAGCTCACAGGCTCTAGGGCTCAGTCATTAGGGTGCATGGGCTTAGCTGCCCTGCAGCATGTGGAATCTTCCCACATCAGGGATCAAACCCACATGCCCTGCCTTGGCAGGTGAACCCTTATCCACTCTACCACCAGGGAAGTCCCCAGATATATATCTTCTTAAATATTGTATTTTACTATATATGTGTAGTATAAGTGCCTGAAAATAAGGGTTTTTTTTTTTTGTAATGTAACCACCTGACATTAAACTTTTTATTGTTGTGGTATCCATTTCAAAGGCATCCATCTCGAATCAACTTACTGTCAGCTGTATGACACAGCTGCTAGCAAAATAATGTCACCACTTTTCCCTTTCTGAACCCTAATTCCTGCTCTTATGTTATAAATCTTATGAAAAGTCAACTCATAAACCACTAGAGAACTCATCCTCAACCCCAATAAAGGCAGAATCCCAGATGGAAACTTTCTCCCTCTCTTTCTACCCACAGATTCCTTGTGTGGATCCTCAGGTATGTGCCGTGTACTCTCCAAGAACTGTGAGTAATAAACCTTGTCTTTTCAAAGGTCCTTGATTGCTGTTGCTGAGGTATATCTTACAGTTATAATGAGAACCACAAGGCAGGTCTAGGCACAGCATTGGCTCTGGTGGGGGAAAAGTGTTGCAGGGCGGGGGCGGGGGGTGGGGGGCGGTGCCAGGCCGGGGCTACTGCAAGTACTACCATGCCCCAAGCAATCCTGGCTAATAGCATCACTGTCAGTAAGATGAGACTGACATGAAACCATGTGCATATTTTTGAAACCAGATGTCTTACAAACTCTCATATTAGTTTTAATCTTTTCTTTTTACATTTCTTCTCTATTTTTTTTGTTTCTTTTTTTTATTTTATTTTTAAACTTTACAATATTGTATTGGTTTTTGCCATACATCAACATGAATCTGCCACAGGTGTACACGTGTTCCCCATCTTGAACCCCCCTCCCTCCTCCCTCCCCATACCATCCCTCTGGGTCGTCCCAGTGCACCAGCCCCAAGCATCCAGTATCGTGTATCGAACCTGGACTGGCGACTTGTTCCATATGTGATATTATACGTATTTCATTGCCATTCTCCCAAATCATCCCACCCTCTCCCTCTCCCACAGAGTCCAAAAGACTGTTCTATACATCAGTGTCTCTTTTGCTGTCTTGTATACAGGGTTATTGTTAACATCTTTCTAAATTCCATATATATGCAGTAGTATACTGTATTGGTTTTTCTTTCTGGCTTACTTCACTCTGTATAATAGGCTCCAGTTTCATCCACCTCATTAGAACTGATTCAAATGTATTCTTTCTAATGGCTGAGTAATACTCCGTTGTGTATATGTACCACAGCTTTCTTATCCATTCATCTGCTGATGGACATCTAGGTTGCTTCCATGTCCTGGCTATTATAAACAGTGCTGGGATGAACATCGGGGTACACGTGTCTCTTTCAATTCTGGTTTCCTCAGTATGTATGCCCAGCAGTGGGGTTGCTGGATCATAAGGCAGTTCTATTTCCAGTTTTTTAAGGAATCTCCACACTGTTATCCATAGTGGCTGTACTAGTTTGCATTCCCACCAACAGTGTAAGAGGGTTCCCTTTTCTCCACACCCTCTCCAGCATTTATTGCTTGTAGACTTTTGGATCGCAGCCATTCTGACTGGTGTGAAATAGTACCTCATAGTGGTTTTGATTTGCATTTCTCTGATAATGAGTGATGTTGAGCATCTTTTCATGTTTGTTAGCCATCTGTATGTCTTCTTTGGAGAAATGTCTATTTAGTTCTTTGGCCCATTTTTTGATTGGGTCATTTATTTTTCTGGAATTGAGCTGTAGGAGTTGCTTGTATATTTTTGAGATTAGTTGTTTGTCAGTTGCTTCATTTGCTATTATTTTCTTCCATTCTGAAGGCTGTCTTTTCACCTTGCTTATAGTTTCCTTTGTTGTGCAGAAGCTTTTAAGTTTAATTAGGTCCCATTTGTTTATTTTTGCTTTTATTTCCAATATTCTGGGAGGTGGGTCATAGAAGATCCTGCTGTGATGTGTGTAGGAGAGTGTTTTGCCTATGTTCTCCTCTAGGAGTTTTACAGTTTCTGGTCTTACGTTTACGTCTTTAATCCATTTTGAGTTTATTTTTGTGTATGGTGTTAGAAAGTGGTCTAGTTTCATTCTTTTACAAGTGGTTGACCAGTTTTCCCAGCACCACTTGTTAAAGAGATTGTCTTTAATCCATGATATATTCTTGCCTCCTTTGTCAAAGATAAGGTGTCCATATGTGTGTGGATTTATCTCTGGGCTTTCTTTTTTGTTCCATTGACCTATATTTCTGTCTTTGTGCCAGTACCATACTGTCTTGATGACTGTGGCTTTGTAGTAGAGCCTGAAGTCAGGTAGGTTGATTCCTCCAGTTCCATTCTTCTTTCTCAAGATAGCTTTGGCTATTTGAGTTTTTTTGTATTTCCATACAAATTGTGAAATTATTTGTTCTAGCTCTGTGAAGAATACCGTTGATAGCTTATAGGGATTGCATTGAATCTATAAATTGCTTTGGGTAGTATACTCATTTTCACTATATTGATTCTTCCAATCCATGAACATGGTATATTTCTCCATCTATTAGTGTCCTCTTTGATTTCTTTCACCAGTGTTTTATAGTTTTCTATATATAGGTCTTTAGTTTCTTTAGGTAGATATATTCCTAAGTATTTTATTCTTTCCATTGCAATGGTGAATGGAATTTTTTCCTTAATTTCTCTTTCTGTTTTCTCATTATTAGTGTATAAAAATATGGAATGCTTCACGAATTTGCGTGTCATCCTTGCGCAGAGGCCATGCTAATCTTCTCTGTATCGTTCCAATTTTAGTATATGTGCTGCCGAAGCGAGCACCTCTTCTATTTTTTAATTGGATATGAGTATCATTTGAAAATGGAGAAGGCAATGGCAACCCACTCCAGTGTTCTTGCCTGGAGAATCCCAGGGATGGCAGAGCCTGTGGGCTGCCATCTTTGGGGTCGCACAGAGTCGGACACGACTGAAGTGACTTAGCAGCAACTTAGCAGCAGCAGCAGCACCATTTGAAAATAAAAATATTTTTGACCCTTTGTGTACAATAGCTATATATCATATTTTGGTTTCTTATTTATTGTACTGGGTAGACATTTTTAGTCAGTGTTTAATAACTGTTCCTAATGGGCTTTCTTGCTTTGCTATTGAGTTTAAGGGAAATGTCTGTAGTACACCAAAGAGGACTTTTTTATCCACAGTAATCTTTTTTTTGTTGTTGTTGTTCCTTTTTCTGCCTCAGGGTACTATCATAAACAGTTTCCTCAAACCGCCTCTTCTTTTCACCTAAATAACACTTACCAAATCTTTAGAGGTCTCAGTTAAAACATTTCTTCAGAGATGTCTCCTTGACGCTTTAAGATCTCCTTAATATCTGTTCTTTCCTTTTCCCATTCTTAACTTTGTGTATTTGTGGTTCTTTTTTTTCATGAATTAAAATTTTTGGAAAATTGTATATTTGATTGTATTTTCTCCCAAGACTTCTTTAATTCACTTATTTACTTATGCATTCATTTAACACAAATGTTCAAGCTCTCATTATATGAAGATCACTATATGTGGCACTAGAGATTCAGTGTTGAGATGGTTGGATATGGTCCATGCCTCTGTGATGCTTATAATCTAGCAATGAACAAATAGTGTGTAATAAGAAATTAGGGAGTGTGGATGCATATGAAAGTGAAAGTATCAGTCACTCAGTCATGTGCGACTCTTTGTGACTCCATGGACTATAGCTGGCCAGGCTCCTCTGTCCACAGAATTCTCCAGGCAGGAATACTGGAGCGAGTTGCCATTTCCTTCTCCAGGGGATCATCCCAAACCCAGGGATCTAACCCAGGTCTGCTGCATTGCAGGCAGATTCTTTACTGTCTGAGCCATGGATGCATATACAAGAAGGATTTAACCCACATACGTGTCAAAGAGACCTCTCTGAAGAAATAAACTGAGATCCATAAGATTTAATAAGTGTTATTTAGATGAAAAGAAGAGACAGGTATTATTGCAGTTTGAGGAAACAACTTATGAAAATGCCCAGAGGCAGAAAAAGGAAACTAAAAAACCACCAGTATAGATGATGCATAGACAAAGTCCTAATGTTTTCCTTCACTAATCTTTTAATTTCTGCATTCATTAATATCGTTCCTTTTTTTTTCATTTTTAAAGAGCTTCCTGTTAATTTTTATCTTCTTTGTAATCTCTTTAGTTCATTTTATTAAAAATATTCAAAGTTATACTTTTTTATGAAGTATCACTTTAGTTAGTTAGTTCAGTCGCTTAGTTGTGTCCAACTCTTTGCGACCCCATGAACTGCAGCACGCCAGGCCTCCCTGTCCATCACCAACTCTGGAGTTTACCCAAACACATGTCCACTGAGTTGGTGATGCCATCCCACCATCTCATCCTCTGTCGTCCCCTTCTCCTCCTGCTCTCAATCTTTCCCAGCATCAGGGTCTTTTCCAATGACTCAGCTCTTCACATCAGGTGGCCAAAATATTGGAGTTTCAGCTTCAACATCAGTCCTTCCAATAAACACCCAGGACTGATTTCCTTTAGGATGGTCTGGTTGGATCTCCTTGCAGTCCAAGGGACTCTCAAGCTTCTTCTCCAACACCACAGTTCAAAAGCATCAATTCTGCATGCAGCTTTCTTTATAGTCCAACTCTCACATCCATACATGACTACTGGAAAAACCATAGCCTTGACTAGACGGACCTTTGTTGGCAAAGTAATGTCTCTGCTTTTTTTTTTTTTAATTTAAATTTATTTATTTTAATTGGAGGCTAATTACTTTACAATATTGTATTGGTTTTTGCCATACATCAACATGCATCTGCCACAGGTGTACACGTGTTCCCCATCTTGAACACCCCCTCCCTCCTCCCTCCCCGTACCATCCCTCTGGGTCATCCCAGTGCACCAGCCCCAAGCATCCTGTATCCTGCATTGAACCTGGACTGGTTTTTAACGTGCTGTCTAGGTTGGCCATAACTTTCCTTCCACAGAGTAAGTGTCTTTTAATTTCATGGCTGCAATCACCATCTGCAGTGATTTTTGGAGCCCCCCAAAATAAAGTCAGCCACTGTTTCCACTGTTTCCCCATCTATTTGCCATGAAGTGATGGGACCAGATGCCATGATCTTAGTTTTCTGAATGTTGAGCTTGAAGCCAACTTTTTCACTCTCCTCTCTCAATTTCATCAAGATGCTCTTTAGTTCTTCACTTTCGGCTGTAAAGGTGGTGTCATCTGCATATCTGAGGTGATTAATATTTCTCCTGGCAATCTTGATTCCAGCTTGTGCTTCATCCTTAGGCTATAGTAATTTTTAATTTGATGCATTTTTGTTATTTCTGAAATGGTTTCTATTTGTAGTCTTGACTTCCTTTTTGGATTAAGAAATATTTAGTAAGTAATATAAGATAATATATGTATTATAGTGTCTTCCCAGGTGGCTCAGCAGTAAAGAATCTGCCTGCTAATGCAGGAGACATTCAGGTTTAATTGCTGGATTGGGAAGATCCCTGGAGAAGGAAGCAGCAGCCCACTCCAGTATTCTTGCCTAGAAAATCCCAGGGACAGAGGAGTCTGGTGGGCTACAGTCAATGGGGTCGCAAGAGTCTAACACAACTGAGTGACTAAACAGCAACAAAAGCAGCTGAGAAACAGATAACTCTGGCTGCAGGTGGTGGTAGAATATTCAGTAGTGATATCCCTGACAGCACCTGTTGTTCCAGCCATTTGTGATACGGTTTGTGCTACAACATTCAAGACACTCAAGACTACCAGGACTGAACACACACACACACACACACACACGCACGCACGCACGCACGCACACGTGCACACACGTCTCCCTTAGGTAATCATTAACTGGGAATCTTCATTATTGCCAGTGAAAATTATTTTTATCATACTAATTCATATATATGCTGATATTATACCAAATTGTATCAATTATTGGATAACTTTGCAAGTTTTTAGATTTTTTTTAGAGAAAAATTATCATTAAACAAGGTAAATATAATGGACTATTATAAATATATAAACCATTTTTCCTTTGTTAAATAATACTAAAATTCTTTTCCTTTTTCTATTATAGATGAGGAGATGACTTCAGTAACTTTTCTATTATAATTCAGTGTGAAGCTGGCTGTAAGCTATGTTTAAATACAACTCAATGTGATGTGCCTGCCTGAGGCAACTGACATTTCAAATTGTGATTCTTTTCACCCCAAAAGCAAGAAGTTCTGCTCTTTCCTGTAGTTGGAGCTATTTAAATGAAATTAACCTGAGAGGTCAGAATCCAACTGTGACTTCTTAGATTCTTTCATTTTCATTACAAATCATTTGTAGGGAATGAAGCGATTGACTAAAAAATACTGAAGAAAGACTAGAGTAAAACATTAATTTGAATTCTCTCAGTTTTGAATATCTGATCATCTAGGCAGAAAGAATAAAAGACACCTGGAAAAATAGTTTACAGTGGAAATCAGTGAGATTTTGTTGTCGTTGTTCAGTTGCTGTCATGTCCGACTCCTTGCAATCTCATGGACTATAGCATACCAGGCTCCTTTGTCCTTCACTATCTCCCAGAATTTGCTCAAATTCATGTCCACTGAGTCGGTGATACCATCCAAATATCTCATTCTCTGTCAGCCTCTTCTCCTGCCCTAATCTTTTTCAGCATCAGGGTCTTTTCCAAAGAGTTCACCCTTCACATCAGATGGCCAAAGTATTGGAGCTTCAGCTTCAGCATTAGTCCTTCTAGTAAACATTCAGAGTTCATTTCCTTTAGGATTGACTGGTTTGAGATTTTTACAGGAAAGATTAAACCAGTCATTAGAACAAACTTTCTAATCAGTACCTGAAAAGTAAGTACCAGTTACATGATGCTCAAATAATTTTGTGACTTACAACTCCGCCTTGTTTTCCATGCCAGGGAATAAAAGAAGTGAGTATTGGTTATTTGGTCTCAAGCAGTTGTTCTGATGGTCAGCATCACTGGTCTAGTAGAAACTTGAAACCAGATGTTACATATTACTCCCACTTTAACCAAGTGTTGAATTTCTTTAGCTAAACTTAGTTCCAAACAGAAATGTTATGTTTTGTTAAAATAATCTTTGTATCCACACAACCTTCTCCCCTCTGTATCTGTATGTTTGTGTCCAAATTTTCATCTTGGAAAGTTATCAGTCATTGGATTACCCTTAGTCCAATATGATCTCATGTAACTTGATTACATCGATAAAGACTCTATTTCCAAATAAGGTCATTTTCACAGGTACCAGAATTTAGGACTTGGACACACATGTATATATTTTTAGGGATACAGCTCAGCCTGCAATAGCACCCACCCTTACCTTTCATGTCTTTGACATCCCAGTATCCTTCCTGTTTAAGTATATTCCTCTCAAATGTGTCCTGTTCTTTCTTCTTAGTGACCTTGTCCCAAGTAGCATTTTCCCTCTCATGTGTCTTGTAACGTCATCTCTTTTCTGGCAGTTTTGCATCGTATAAACATATTTAAGTCATGTTCATCCTAAAAGAAACTACAAATCCTACCTACCTCAACCCTATATTTCTTGTACCCTACCTCTTCTTCCTATAGCCCTGAATGTGCATCTTATGTTTATATTTACTATGTTTCCTCTTCATCTTTTTCTTCAACCAACTGAAGTCTGGCTTCTGCCCCACCACTGAGCCTGCTCCCTCTTGTCAAGATTTTTAATGTTCTTTTTGATGTTAAATCAATGGACAAATCTTAATTCTTCTATTATAAAACTCAGTGCCTCATTGGATTTTTTTTCAGCACTCCTAACTTCTTCAAACCAGACCCTGCAAATCAAATCCCTTGAGTTCCATGGTATTTCACTTTCCATATGTTTCCTCTTGCTATGAATGCTTAGTGTTTTTTGGAAGGATTTTCTTCCTCTAGTTGCTTTATAAATTGTGATGTCCTCCTAGGATTAATTTATCTTTCTTTCTCTCACTCTATAGTCTTTTCTTGGTTAATCTTACTCCTTGCATGTCTTCTGCATCAACTATATGATACTGACCTCCCAAAATGTATGTCTTCAGCCCATATTTCTTTTCTGAACTCTAATTGTATATATGCAACTGCCTGTTACACATCATGTCTTGAATAACTCACAGGCACTTCAGCTACAACAAGTTAAAATTTGTCCTTCTACATTTTCTTTCTTAGTGAGTGGCACTACTACATAGCCAGTTAGCATAGTGAGAAGCCTTAAAGTCATAGTATTCCATTTTCTCACCTTCACACCAGTGTGTGTGTGTGTGTGTGTATATATATATATATATATATATATATATATATATATATATATATCCCATTTGAAGACTTCCCTGTGGCTCAGACAGTTAAGCATCTGTCTACAATGTGGGAGACCCGGGTTCAATCCCTGGGTCGGGAAGTTCCCTGGAGAAGGAAATGGCAATCCACTCCAGTACTATTGCCTGGAAAATCCCATGAACAGAGGAGCCTGGTAGGCTACAGTCCATGGGGTAGCAGAGAGTCGGACATGACTGAGTGATTTTCACTTTCACTTCATATCCCATTTGAAAAGACCCTGATGCTGAGGAATACTGAAGACAAAAGGAGAAGGAAGCAGCAGACAATGAGAGGGTTAGACAGCATCACTGACACAATGGACAGAAATCTGAGCAAATTCCAGGACATAGTGAAGGACAGGGGAGCCTGGTATGTGGCAGTCCATAGGGTCTCAAAGAATCAGACATGACTTAGTGACTGAACAACAATCACCACC
This sequence comes from Bos indicus, assembly GCF_029378745.1. Lineage (NCBI taxonomy): Eukaryota > Metazoa > Chordata > Mammalia > Artiodactyla > Bovidae > Bos > Bos indicus. The sequence continues at coordinate 69,178,258 of NC_091762.1, read as the reverse complement.
ATCACACCAGTTTTCGTATATATTATATCTCTTTGTAATGTCTTCCAAAGCAGTCCTCTTTTCTCCAACATCCCTTGAACTGATTTAGGTTAGGCCCTGTGATTTCTTCCTAGATTCTTTAATTGTTACATTTTGTCTAGGCCAAACCATTTCCCATATTGTTACCAGCTTGATTTTCCAAAACACAATCTGATGATACTAATATTCCATTAAAGAATATTTTTGAGCCTCATTGTAGCTCTCAAAATAAAGTAACAAACTCCTGTATGTCTATTCTTTAGTAATATTTCTCAGTATTTCATCCCTGTGAATGTCAGTCAGTATCAGTTCAGTCACTCAGTTGTGTCCGACTCTGTGAACCCATGGACGGCACCACGCCAGGCTTCCCTATCATCACTAACTCCCAGAGCTTACTGAGATGCATGTCCATAGAGTCAGTGATGCCATCCAACCACCTCATCCTCAGTCATCCCCTTTACCAATCTTTCCCAGCATCAGGGACTTTTCCAGTGAGTCAGTTCTTCACATCAGGTGGCCAAAGTATTGGAGTGTCAGCATCGGCATCAGTCCTTCCAATGAATATTCAGGACTAATTTCCTTTAGGATAAGTTGGTTGGATCTCCCTGTAGTCCAAGGGACTCTCAAGAGTCTTCTCCAATACCACAATTAAAAGCATTGGTTCTTCAGTGCTCAGCTAGCTTTATACTGCAACTCTCACATCCATACATGACTACTGGAAAAACAATAACCTTGACTAGATGCACCTTTGTGGGCAAAGTAGTATCTCTGCTCTTGAATGTGTTGTCTAGGTTGGTCTTAGCTTTTCTTCCAAGGAGTAGGCGTCTTTTAATTTCATGGCTACAATCACCGTCTGCAGTGATTTTGGAGCCCCACCCCAAAAAAGAGTCTGTCACTGTTTCCATTATTTCTCCATCTATTTGCCATGAAGTGATGAGACCAGATGCCATGATCTTAGTTTTCTGAATGTTGAGTTTTAAGCCAACTTTTTCACTCTCCTCTTTCACTTTCATCAAGAGGCTCTTTAGTTCTTCACTTTCTGCCATAAGGGTGGTGTCATCCGCATATCTGAGGTTATTGATATTTCTCCCAGCAATCTTGATTCCAGCTTGTGCTTCATCCAGCCCGGCATGTCACATGATGTACTCTGCATATAAGCTAAATAAGCAGGGTGACAATATGCAGACTTGATGTACTCCTTTTCCTATTTGGAACCAGTCTGATGTTCCATGTCCAGTTCTAATTGTTGCTTCCTGACCTGCATATGGATTTCTGAGGAGGCAAGTCAGGTGGTATGGTTTCCCATCTCTTGAAGAATTTTCCATAGTTTGTTGTGATCCACACAGTCAAAGGCTTTTGACGTAGTCAGTAAAGCAGAAGTAGATGTTTTTCTGGAACTCTCTTGCTTTTTCGATGATCCTACAGATGTTGGTGGTTTGATCTCTGGTTCCTCTGCCTTTTCTAAATCCAGCTTAAACATCTCAAAGATTATGGTTCACGTACTGTTGAAGCCTGATTTGGAGAATTTTGAACATTACTTTGCTAGCGTGTGAGATGAGTACAATGGTGCAGTAGTTTGAACATCCTTTGACATTGCCTTTCTTGGGGATTGGAATGAAAACTGACCTTTTCCAGTCCTGTGATCACTGCTGAGTTTTCCAAATTTGCTGGCATATTGTGTACAGCACTTTCACAGCATCATCTTTTAGGATTTGAAGTAGCTCAATTGGAATTCCATCACCTCCACTAGCTTTGTTCATAGTGATATTTCCTAAAGGCCCACTTGACTTCGCATTCCAGGATGTCTGGCTCTAGGTGAGTGATCACACCATCATTGTTATCTGGGTCACGAAGATCTTTTTTGTATAGTTCTTCTGTGTATTCTTGCCACCTCTTCTTAATATCTTCTGCTTCTGTCAGGTCCATACCATTTCTGTCCTTTATTGTGTCTATGTTGCACAATTGCACCCTTGGTATCTCTCCTTTACGTAGAGATCTCTAGTCTTTGCCATTCTGTTGTTTTCCTCTATTTCTTTGCATTGATCACTGAGGAAGACTTTCTTATC